>NW_017255910.1:149281-218958 GCF_001594055.1 Mycetomoellerius zeteki
GTGTGTGTGTGTGTGTGTGTGTGTGTGTGTGTGTGTGCATGCGTACGTGCGTGCATGAGTGTGTAATATATACATAGTATATTTTCGTTGCGAGCCTCAACACCAATAAGCCCATACCGCATTCGTAAATATCTAAAGTGTATATTTATCAACGATGAAATTTCGATATTTATGAGAAAAGTGGTCATATCGCGCATAAAACGCACGTACAAAATATATTTGAATGTTTTGTAGACGACAAATATTGAAAAATAAAATTTCATATCATTATCATTTGTGTAAAAATAATTTTAATTAAACAAATTAAAATAATTCGTTCTTTTAAAATAAATTTAGTGGCGGAAATGGCGTTCTCCACGGTTCTTCAACCGCTCGATATAAATAGGTTTCGTTATTTCTATTTGGTATTCGGTAGCAGCAAACCGACATAACACATTTCGGCGATTACAAGGATCGATCTGGCTACAAGACGATGTATCGGGTAGATGCAACAGCCGGCCGTCTGCATCAGGATGTAACTGAGGAGTAGTCGGATAGTACGATTAGCCCGAGCACGGTTATAAACCGGTCCAAGTGGCAACTAAGCGATTAATTTTCCGGCTTGCCGGCAATTGACTCTCTTTGCACGACCCAAACGCAGCTTGGGACAACGGGTTGAACGGGTTACACATGCCACTAACTGTTTTATAACTGGATCACGCAATTGTTCGTAATAGCAGTGACTTTGTTACTGAGGTACAGCTACGAATATGTGCTGCTACTGTTGAAGCACTGTTCTGTAATGCTAAATGATGAAACTACTAGACTAAAAACATTTATAAAAACAGGTTACATTTCTTTCGCTGTCAATTAACAAAAATGTCAAGGTCATATTGTTATTACATAATAAATAATTATTATTTAATAGTGAACAATCCCTTGATTACTTTATTCAAGCCAGTGATTTAATAATTCAGTACTTGAAAACTGTATATAAATAAACATTATAGACACTATCAAAAAGACACATTTATTTCAATATTAAGTAAAAATCGACCGAGAAATGTTCAACACAAATAAATGAAGACACCATATTCGATCAAAGAAGTCCTCGGTGCATAATAATATTTTTGTATGTAAATTTTACAATTCAAGCAAACTACGCGACGATTATTTGCGGCGATTATGAAACAAAGTTCTAAACTGAAGTTAGATTACGTAATATCGCAAATTACATAAAGAAGCAATTTAATATTACTGATACTAATGACATCTTTAAAACTCTGTAAAGACTTTATTGCTAAAAACATCTCTGCAACTGGGATTCAAACCTGGATATTTCTCATTCTGAGCGTCTTACAATTCGATTACTGTTAATGAGACATGTGGTGATATTATCAGTATATGTTGAACATTTACATAACATTTATTTCATTCATTTATTTTGTGTGTTTATTTTACTAATTGTTGAATAAGCAACACTCGCAGAGCAACATATATAAAATGCCAAATCATTATTTCGTATATTTGCAAAAATAATTACATGAGAAAGTAATTATTTTTATTATATTATTATTTTATTTATTTTATTATATTTATTATTTATTAGTTTTAAAGACGAAGAAAATGTAGTAAGATAAATAAGCTACACAAGCAAAGCGTAAGCGCGCGCATTTGTCCTTTTGTTTTCTCTGACTAACTCGTGAAACTCGATGAATCAGCGAATTATAGGCAAACTGGTTTAAAACCATTCTATTACTAATATTGTATATATATATATATATATATGTGTATATATTCTCTTCCCAGAGAGTGCTATTTCCGCATGCAACTCCATTCAATAATCAAGTCTGGGACACATGTTGGAAATTCCTGAAGGACCCAATTTCATCGTAAAACTGATCGATGTATTAAAACTGGTCCATGTAGCGCCGACACTACCTCCTGGGGGCCGATGTCGTCGTCCAGATGTCAACGTGTCCCAGATGGCGTAGACATTAACCCATGAGAAACGTGCGCGAGGACCAACCGCCGTGTTACGGTCAGGAAGCTGTTGCGGTTTCGGCCTTCAGATCAAAATGTCTCTCCGGGAAAGCGCTAGCAGGATGCATCCAGCAATCGATGACGTTTCACGATCACAATGTCTAATTGAGAATGTTTCAGTCGAATTCAAAGATATTGCTTCGTTAAAGAATAGATGATGAAGATTCAACATAACGTTATTAACTTCCTAATCCGATATTAAGAAAATATAATATTTAGAAAAAAACGGTTTTACTAAAGTGTCTAAAAATTTAGTTAGATACAGCTCTGAAAAAATGTGTTAGATCATCAAAATAACTATGTAGGACGCCCAAGCTAGTTGCTA
This sequence comes from Mycetomoellerius zeteki, assembly GCF_001594055.1. Lineage (NCBI taxonomy): Eukaryota > Metazoa > Arthropoda > Insecta > Hymenoptera > Formicidae > Mycetomoellerius > Mycetomoellerius zeteki. Next base: position 151,629 of record NW_017255910.1, read on the forward strand.
GAATGTCAACACTTTCAGCAGCATCTCAAATAACATTCAATTGTCACGATAACGGAAGATCGATCTTGACTGAGATTTGATGAAATTTTTCAATGAATTTTATATCAATTTAATGTCATTGCGATATTACGAGTTACTTGTGATGTTACGAGCTCTTATATAATTATTCTGATAAATCAACAAAATTATTTTCAGATCTATATCTAAATTTTAAAATTTTTACCAAGTATTTAAATTTAAATTCTTAGATACTGCAATAAAATCGATTTCTTTCGTATAACATTATTATTGTTGTTGTCGAAGTTGTCTTTGTTCAATTTTTTGAAGGTATATTCAAATATTATGAGGGTAAAAAAAATCTGCAAAATCACATATTTAATCAATATCTCACAGCCAATTCTGCCGTTTAACTTATATTAATTTAATTATTATCAATTTAATTTAATTATTAATTTTTAATATTCTAAACTATTCATTTATAGTTACATAAATGTTTTTTTTTTTCAATTGAATATTTATGGTGCGATGTCCAATTACAAAATTTTAATTAAAATATATTCCCGGTGCTCTTTTTTTGTTATTCGTTGTGCGTACAGTTATTTAATTTCACAAATATTAATTAGCTACGTTTGTAGAGTTTAATAATTTGTGTTACTATTTTCATCGACTTGTCAAAAGTCTATTGACATATTTTTGGCAGGTGTGTGATAGATTCATAAACAAAATTTTTTATCGAGAGTTTTTTCCTCCGGTTTGTGGTGAAAATGTTTGTGGTTACATCGAACATTAACGCAAGCAAGAGTTTCCAACATTTTCCCTCTCGCTCTTCGATCTTGATACCAAAATACAACTGTCACCGAACATTCATCGTCACGCTTGAAGCAGGTAAACATCCTCGAACAGAATCGTCCATCTGGCACATTCGGGGTTGGACGATCTCGATTGTCGGAATTTGGAGCTCAGCCGAAGCCGTACCGGTTCTGCCTATCAGCTCAACAGTGCACACCGTGAATAACACAGGAAGCTATGCTTCCGAGTGGAAGCCGTCGGGTACGTAGGAACTGCTAGACCGCTATTTCGCGAAATTAATTGAATTACGCCGACGGAGCGTGCAAAGCCGGGGGACGCTGGCTCTTCTTCATGCACCGAGTGCCTCGTAAACAGGAAGTACGTCGAATTGCATTCCGCGTGACAAAAAGGTACGATCCCGAGGGGCAGCGTGTTTCCTCGACTTACTTGGATAACGCAAGCGCACACACGCGAGAGAGCATATTCGCCTCGATACTCATCAATAGACGGGCAAGTCCATACACGCGATCTCGAAGAACGATCTGAAGCTACGATCTGAACGTGCATGTAAAAAGTTAGGATTAATCGTGGCCAAAGGAGTGCGATTACCCTGCAAGAGTTCCCGATCATTTACATAGTACGTTGCGAAATGGCTTAATCCACGAAGTGAGCGGGTTGATTCTGTTTGCTTCGGTTTCGTGGTAACGGCGGCGGTGCGGGCGGTTGAATGACCGCGTGCGTATAGTCTCAAAAGAAAGTGAATGAAGAAGCGCAATCTTGCTAACAGGACACTTTAGTCGAGTCTACTTTCCATCTTCGCGGTCGCGGTTTTCTTTTCACCCAGGCAATTTCCGCTAATTGAAACGTCCCAACTCGTATCTCAACTTTCAGCCGCAAGTTGAAAAAGATATTTGAAAGGCGTGTGATATAAATAAAAAGTTATACGTCAAAGTGGTATTTTTTGAATTAATTTTTTTTTTCATCATTTTGAATGAAGCTGCCTTAATTGATATTTTTGATATTTTACAAATGATATTTGTAATGTAATAATAACTAATAACTAATAAATCATAATTGTAATAATAAATAATAACTAATAACTTAGTTCATATAACTTATTTATATTGTTCTTATTAAATTTTATAATACATACTGTTGAGGCGCTTATTTGTTTTCAAATTTCTAGTTGCTAGTATGATTTTTTTTCTCTCAGTGCGCGAGTAAACAAGAACAGAGCACTTAAAGAAAGAATTGCATTTTTAAACACCTTGAACATTAAAGTTTGTAACTGAGCTTGCCCAGTGATGAGATGTCTTTCTCTCCTTATATGTTTATATTTAGTACATAATTTTATGTCCTATAAAAAAATTGTTCATTTATTTTACTCTAAATTTCTCTGCGACATTCAATCAAGAGATTTTATAAAATTTATAATCATTTTCGATGTCAACCGGGAAAAAATGTTTTATATATAATGATATAAAATTATACATAATTTTATATAATTATATGTAAATGGACAAGGGACATATTTTATGTATAATACCTATACATAAAATTGTATACAATTATATATATTCATATTGTATATAATTATATATATATGTATATTTGTATATATTATAAAATTATATATAAAATTATATGTAAAATTATATGTAACTAATTATATAATTATATATAAAAAATATTTCAAAATAAGTACTTGAGCGTTATTTTACGCCTATTAAAGGAGGTTAACGAAAAATTACCAGGAACAAAATTTCCTTTTTTTTCCATAGGATACGAATCTACAATAAAAAGTAAATACTTCTATAGGAAAAAATTAATCTGGGCCTTATTGGGCCCAAAATGGGCCCTGAACCCAAAATCTAAGTAGCTCATCTAACGACTCTCTTCAAACCCTACAACTTTCATTCGAAACATTTTTTTCAAAAATGTATTGTTCTCGAGATATTTTGTGTCAAATTAAAAATGGCCAAATATGATTCGTATCAAATCGGGTATAGAATCTATATAGGATCCCAAAATTTGACTATTTAGAATATTTATTTCAAACGTGATCTTTCGATTAGTAGCGTTAAATTTTTAATATCGCTTTTGTATTTTGAAACGTTTCCTTGTCAGTGTACAAAAAATGAGTAAATGAGCTTGCTTATTTGCTAATATTAGAAAATTATATAAATGTGTTTATAGAAAAGAGAAACTCTTTAGATAAATACTCGAAGTATTTAACAGCACAATAGATCATATGTTTTAAACGTGTTAAATTCATTTGTCTTGTGTATAGGATTCCTATAATCTTCCGATAAGTTACTAATTGCTTTTTATGTACAATCGCAAATTGGTGCAGAAGAACTAAGAATAGAATCAGCATGTCGGCATCGAATTGTCAATCACGCAGGGACTTCCTTGAAATTCCGGATTCAATTTATCCTTAACAATCCCATTAGGGAGTCTCTACGTCGATACCCTCCCTGGTGCAGCGAGAAACTTTGGTTTTGCCTCGAGCTGGACAAAGTGCCGATATAGCTTGTCTTGTCTCTTACTGTGACTGACACTTTGGCATGACTCGACAACGTGGAAATCACATTGTCTATAGTACGCGTAACGAGCACCCTCATATACCTAATGTAACTTCACGTGCACCATCACGCGCACGCGAATACATATTTAGTTTGAAAACGAAGCAACAAAGCATGTACATACATGTACATACGTATGTACATGTGTGTGGAAAACGCTACTAAATACACGTATAGATGTACATGAACAGGTGTATAGTATACATGCGAATGTATATTAAGTGTCTTGCTCGATAAGCATACGCTTTAACAATAAATGCTTTATGTATGCTAGTATAATAATATCAATGAGTCAAGAATTTCATTAATTAAGGGCTCTTCTCTGTATATCGCTCAGATATGAAGTGACACGTCGTCGCACACGAACGTGTATTTAAAAATGTGTGATCTGTATATCCGAATTTAACACATCTACTTTTTAAGTCAAATTATGTAACAAAGCTTCATGACACGCTTCATGTTCCGTGATGATTAACAACGCTTCATCTTTGTCAATTTAAGAGTGACTTAAGCATTATGGACATGTGAGCTATTTATTCTTGTATATTTTTTTGCTGAGGAGGACTCCGAAGAGAGATGAAAAGTGATAAATTGTTTGATGAAATCAAAAGTATAAGTCAAAGTATAAACGTCAGTCATTTTCCGTAGAATTATTGTAACATCAAACAGTGTATTGTTGGATGAACCATTACGTTGATAATGATTATTCTGTAAATATACAAATATTCAAATAATATGAGTTGAGCGCATAGCGGAACATGATTTAAAAATTGAGTCATGTCAGATATGAGATACAATAATACAGACATTTACGATAATACACACTGCAAATAATTCGAGAGCAGTGTTAACATTGTATAAAAATTCGCACTTACATGAAAATAATGCGGAAAAAATTTAATGTGGCTGTGTCAGTTGAGAATTATATGAAGATTAATATAGAATTAAAATTATTGCGACTGTGTTAGTTGAGAGTTAGAGCGATAATGACAAAGGTAACACAATAAATAAATAAATATACATATATTTTTTAATAATAGATCAAGAAGCAACATAATTTCTCATGATGATGTCATAATAACGGGAATCAAGAAAGTTTGAATCTATATGTAGATTTAACCCGTTAGTCTGTTTTTTTACCAAAAATCGCTTCAGAAATTAAACATCTATTATAATTTTGTTCCTCGTTCAAAATTACCACATTATTCCAATTAAATTCATGTGAGCAATCTAATCTATGGTCTATAATCACTGAACGTTAATTCGCGTTCCTATTGATATGGTTTTTGTGTTCAGAGATTCCACAGCTTTTAATAATCTGCGATATATTATATGTGGAAAATTGTTCAAAAATTTTTTTAATTTATCTGAAAGGGCTGGCACAAAAGGAAGAATGAAAAAAATTTTTTCCAGATATCGGAGCGGATTTATTGCATTGATTATCCCCAGGATTATTGTATCGTTCTAAATTAATCGAGATTTTTTCTCAATCGTTTTGAAAATAAATTGCAAGGAGTATAACCATTCATCAACAGCAAGTCAATTATCAATTAAACATTTTTTTTTTGTGGAATTCTTGATAGGATAAAAACATAACTTTGTCCACCGATTCCATTATAATGGCCCTTTTCTGAGAGACAGGATGATTAGAATAAAAATTAACATATTTGCCCGAAAAGGTGGGTTTGTGGTACCAATCATATGAAGCATTATCAATCGATATTATTGAAGTATCTAAAAATTTTAATTCCTCGCCTCCTAATTCTAATTAGTTATCAGTAAATTTGAATCTCGGATAGTAATTGATGTTGAATTCTTCTAATAATAAGTATAGGTATTCTAATGGAGCTGTGAATGCAATGTTATTCACGTATCGAAAGTACATATAAACGGTAATTTTCCTAACACTATGGATTCCAAGTCTTACAAACTAAAAATGCTTTAAACATTGTGTTTCCAGCATACATGTGTTAAAAATTTCAAAATCTAAGATCACTGGTTGCGTTCAGCAGAAAAAGCAGCTGTGTAACTGTAAAATTCTTTAATATGACTGATTTGCATTTAGATTCAGTGAGGAACTAAGAAAAGACCAATCATGTTATAGAATTTTGCAACAGCAAAGTTGCTTTTTTTCTGCGGAATGAAATCAATCAACAATCATACACAAAATGGAATTATGACTATGCTGAGAAAATGTATCTGAAAAATGCATTTGAAAATCAGTTCAGATGTTGCGTTTTTTAATCTAGATACAGATACACATACTCGAATTTGAATGTACCTTAGATACACAAAATGTATCTCTATACATGTATCTAGATACATGTATAGAGATACTATCCAACACTGCTTATACTATATCATGTTGGTGTATGTGTCATGTTGATAAATACCGATAGAGCGTGGATTTAATACTATGGATCTGACACCACATGATTTAAGTTCCGAAACACAATAGGTGTAGTAAACCTTAAGCCGTAAAAAATCTATCAATCAAGGCGATTCCCCTTACATTCATTCGACTGCGATTGGCCAATATTTTATAGCTTAAAACTTACTATACCTACTATGTTTCGAGATTAAAATTCTCAACGCAATGAGAATTATGTAAACATCAGCGTTAAATCCACATTCATATCTTTTAGAGTGTAATCATTCTCGTGTAAGGAATATCGACGAAACACAGAATTTTTATTATATCGGTGGCATTATTGATGTGTGGCATTAAACATTTCAAACTGAAAACGTGAGTTACATCTTGTATACACGTGTGAAATGTGATTACATTGAAGTCGCGTCAATGTAAAGCAACATAGTGAGACGCGTCATTGTCGTCGAAACGTGTGTGCGAACTTGAGCGCTCGTTAAAAGTTACCGATGCGTTCCCGAAAGTAGATACGAAGTCCGATAACTCGTTCTCGGCGCACAGCACGACGTCGCAACGGACGAGCTAGATTGTCGTTTCTGATCGTGACACCCCGAGGTGGCTCTTCCCCTTCCTTCCGCGCTGTTCACCCTATTATTAGTTGACGGATAGGCGGCGCGCATTGTGATAATGTCGCTGGAAGATTCCATGTTACGCAACACATGTGACTGTCGCAGCGCGTTAATTGCTCGCGTATATATTGTAATCGAATGATGTTCCATATGTAATGCGAGACATTTATATTTGTAGAGCAATTTGGCAAGAATGTGACCGAAAAAATTGGAAATGTACAATCCATGGCGTATAATCCCGATTTTTTTTTCTTCTGAGAGAAATATTAATACTACAAACGTGTGGTGATGCATATGCATTTGTATCTCATTGGAATGCACGTAGCATCCCCCTATCTGTAGATACATAAAATTTATTACAGGGGTTATATCTCCTAAATTATTAGCCTCATTTATTCTAAGCACGCGAAGTTAATATTATCTCACAAAGGTGAAATGGCAAGTGAAATATCTTTAAATATCTTTCATATTAGGTATATATTACATATACATTAGATACACATTTTATTTTTATCTAAATTAAATGTAATTTTTTTTAATAATTTATTTATGTACTATTTAATAACATTATCCCTGCTGGTCCTTATCTTGCTTTGCAAGAATATCTTATGCTACCTCGTCAAAATCATTTGAATTACGCGGTGGCTAATTGCTGACAAGGTAAAATGAATAGCTCGAAAGCTGTTTCCGAGCAATTTATAACCATGACTGGTGCGGGGCCGCCATGGCTATTCTATGGTACATTGCGGTGCAATATATATGGATACAAAGAACGTGGAGTATGCTCTTAGCTATCGCAATCCTTCTGATTCGCCAGAATTACTTGTGCTTAACCTGTTATGCTGCTGGTATTAAGGAAATAGCAGTCTATCGTTGTTTTTCAGAAGAAAATTCATAATAGAACGGAATGTGACGGGACTTTGAGTCAGGACGAAACGCGTTTAATTAGCATAAACTTCATAACATTGTTAAAAATGAATATTGCAAAGGATTATAAAGGCGTAGGAGTGTTTATACGACAATGCATACGCTAACATGTAGGTATTACACCAGTGACGTATAAGAAGTTATAAATAAAATATTAAACTCACTCACGTGAATGTAACTACGAATTAGATTATTTGGATTTCCGTTACATCAAAAATATCTTTTTCAAAATTTTCATGATAATCAGCATATATAATAACTGCATGCGTAAGTGACATCAGCGTAATTATTTCGAATTATTATCATTTCGGACAATTATTTGGAATTATTACTAATTCCAAATAATTATACAAAATTCGTTTTAATATAGACTTCATGTGGGAGGAAAAAGTACACGAAAACCTCTTCTTTTAGTTCATCTCTTCATTTAGTTGATGTCTATTTCTATTAATGTATTGGGTTGAAACAAAAGTTCGTAACGCTACAAACTTTAATTACAATATTCAAGCAACTATAACTTCGTTAAAAACGAACAAAATTTAAATTAAAAAAAAGGTTTCAAAGCGTAAGATCTTTACTTTCGAAAAGTCACTATGTTTTTTAATTTCTGTGAATTTGGTAATTTTTACATATAAAAAATTGTGAGCTGTATTACAAAATAGAAAATTTTATTTTCACTTTATGGCTCTATCACGTGTCCCAAACAAAATTTGCGAAAATTTTCCAACATAAAAGCTTAAATTTTCTTTACAAAATCGTTTTTCAAAAATATTCCTAAGATTTTTGTTTCTGATCACGGATTAAGTATAAAAGGAGCATTTTGACTTTGATTGTTCATGATTTCATTAAGAATTATCGTACTGTAATTCAAAACACAGATTATTAAAATTGAAACCTTATTTTATCGAATAATATAACTACTCAATTTTTTAAAGATATGTTTTAAAAACGTAAACATAATATAAACAAAATAGCACTATTTGCGAACTTGTATTCCAAATTTAATCTCCGTTTAACTTATTTTTTCTAGTTCTAAGAATTAGAAAAAAATAGAGTAAATTAAACCAAGATTAAATTTAAATTATATTAGTAGAAATAGACATAAGACATTATAAATGCAGATAATTATCTGTAACATAGATTTTTCATAATCATATAATCTGATAAAGACTTACTTAAATGTTATATACAGAAAGTTTACTTCTTAAATTTATCGTACAATTGATAGAAGCTTCGCAAATACTCGTAATAATAACGTCTGCATGCTTTTGTGAGCACTAAAGAGAGAAAATTTTCCTAAGAAATTAACCGCGTGAAGCTTTGCTGCTTCAGTCTTTAAGCCTCTCACAGACGCGTTCGTCCACAGCAGCATTAGCAGCAACAGCAGCAACAGCAGCAGCAGCAGCAGCAGCAACAACAACAATGCAGATCCTTTTAATTCCCTGTCGGAATCACGCCGAAGGAGACCGTCGCATATCTTTAGTAACCAGTGCATATTTCATAGAATGCCGTGTGTGCGCATAATTTTCGAGTGACTGCTCTTACACCCGCCTGCAGGCGTGCCTTCCATCGTTGGAGTTCTCTACCACGGACCCGGCTGTCCGCCCCGCTGACGGACGTTCTCTCCTCGTAGCTTGGGGTAGGAGCCTGCTTGCTGTTCGCGTCCCGCTACGCGAAGGGCTGGGAGAGTTGATTAATCTCTACAATATTTAAGAAGCGCTGGGGTCGAGAGCAAAAAGCCTTCCGCCCGAGCTTTACGGAGATAGCTTTCCCCGTTATATAAATCCCCCTGGCTAATCCTCTGTTTGCATCGATGTACCTCTTGTGTTTTCCCTGTGGTGTCCCTGCCTTCTTGTTCCCATCACGTCGCTCGCGTGGCCACTAAATACATCAACTTAATGGGTTTCTAGGTGTGTCCTCAAAAGAAACTTTTTAAATTTCATTTTTTCGTATTTGAACATTATTGTGAAAGTTATGATTTATTCACAGCGACATTAAGCGATCTAATTTAACCTATTATTGTTTATACATGTCTTTCAAAACGTTCTGTCCTTACATATATTTAGATAGCAACATATCTGTCTTGTTGCTGACATGTTGCTTGCTAAGTATGCATTGCTAAGTATTGTTGCTACCAGAATTACAGCAACTGAGTCCTCATTTGTTAGCAACTTGATGCCTTCATGATATAACTTTGGATAGCAACTTGCCAGCAATTTGCCGACATTTGCTATACCATCTACTATGCCATCATGTTACCATAATAATATGCAGCATTATACTATTGCCATGGTAGATGGTACTATTGCCATCATGTTGCCATAATAATATGCAGCATCATACATCAATATTTATTACTTATATATTAAAATAATTATATATGATGCTCAAGTTGGTTGCTTGAATGTTAAAACTTTTTACAATATTGTCAATGCTTAAGAGTTCTATATAATTATTTTGATTATTCAATAAAATTATTTTCAAATTTGCATCGATCTGATTAAATTTTTCAGCAAGATCAATCTTTTTTGTTTGTTAAAAACTCCTATATATAAAAAAGATATAAATACTTAGGCAAAATCGTTCCTTCTGTGTACTATAATCCTCTATAGAAAAGATAATATTAGAAAATTAACAGTTATATGGTTGTTATAAATATTTTTTATATTAATTACGAGAAATATGTACAAGACCAAGAGAGTATCAAGTTAGTCTGTGATAAGTTGAACATTTCTCGATTAACATTAAATGAAATGGAATAGTTTTATATCGGAGAACATAAAACGGACAGAATTATGATATCCACGCGATCATGTAAATAATACTTCATATTTACAGTATCGCTCATAATTCGAAGATAAATTCGATTGATTTATCTTTAAATTGCTACTCGCAGCGTATCGAATTAAATATCTGATAACTCTCAAGTCAATCAAGTTAATCTGCATGTACCTACGTATATATACGTGTACGCGTATATGATTTCAATACAAGTTCAATACACAGGAATAATTGTCGTCCAATACCGCGATGAACGTCGCTCTTCATTCGACCAAATGTTTATGCGAATGCAACTCGGCGGATCGCGTCGCAGATTGGTAGATCGAATTGTGCAGACCCGGCAATTGCGTTACCTAGTTTATCGTATCCTGTGACGTTAACTTGCGACCACGTGCCCGTCAGGGATTTTGGTATGGCGTGAGCATAACTCGCGCGCTTTACCAATTATGAGCCCGAATATGCGGATTCAATAACGATGCGCCACTCTCGAAGGATGCTTACCATTACAAGTTACATTAATAGAATTGTTGCTACCACTCGTACGAATACATAGTATATACAGAGACGCAGAGCGGCGCACAGTGTCAACGAAAGGAACCGCGAAAGTAGATAATTATACGATAACCGGGTCCAATATGAATCCCCTAAGCTTTGAGAACTTTTTTAATTTTTTGCTGAGGTCAAAATGGAAAATTAATGGTCACTTTCGAAAATTAATGGAAATATTTCTAAACATTGAAAAAAAATATGAGTCATATTCATATATTTATATAGATACAGTATAGATTTAAAAGAAAGGTAGCATTTGAGGCACTTTAGCAAAATGTGTACCCAATGTGAGTTGTGTATATATCTTCCATTTTTCATACGAAAATATTAAAAATATAGAAACTAAAATGATCCAACGCGTTACTTTTATAAGTTTATAATTTTATTGCATAAACATATTAATGTATAAACATTTAAAAAATGCTACTTAGCAATTTAAACACTGAATACCTGTGTTAACTTCTCTTTCAAAACTATGCCTGTGGATCTACTCGCAGAGTTCGGACAAGTAAAAGGTCTTTTATCATTTTTAATCCCACACAATCTTCATGAACATATTTGTGACAAATGTCACACTTATACATGTGCTCGGACATTGGTATCATCCTACAAAGAGTTCCTATTCTTTAATTATAAACAAAACGTTGTAACAAAAGTATAAACTAAATACAGTGTAGCAAAGTATGAATATAGAGCGACAATAACATGAACTACAGAAATTAATAATCACGTTATAATTATAGAAAGCAATTATTTACTTACGGAATATTATATTACAACCACGATGTTTTTCTTTTAACAATATTAAATTTTATAGGACCGTATATGTGAGAAATACAACCGATAAAAATCAATGCTTTAAACGGTCTAGCTAGATCTTAAGTACTTGTATAATTCTGTATGAATTTATTTACTATTTATGTAGTTCTTTAAAATACGTGTCGAAATGATTTTTCTAATTCAATTCGAAGGTCTTTTAACTCCAATATTGTTAAAAACAAACAAGATAAATTCTAGCAAACGTTTTTATCCCGATCGGGTTGTTCTCAATGTTAGCATAACTTACAATTTAAAAATTGAACCGGTACGTAATGTGATTGTCAATGCAGTGACAAAATAGTGAAAAACAAAAATTAAATTATAATATATTTTTTTTAATATTCGCTCTTATTTCCTCGGTAGTTAAAAAACGGTTATCGTTTATCAAAGTTAATGGAGACAGCCATGATTTTTCTGTATAGATCGGAGTTTCTTTTTACATAACGTAACATCAAAGTATAAAAACTATTAAAAACGACTAATTAAACGACTTTATAGGATTAATTAAACGACTTAGAATTCCTTTAATATGGGAGGATACATATCAGATAAAAATTGTGTATCCATTTATTTATTCAATCTCTAAGTTTGCCTCTTTATGTGAACCTTGTCTGAAATCAACCTTTTATAAGAAGGTTCAATGTCTAAAATTTTAACTTCCTTTCAATTGAAATTACGGTTCAAACTTATTAGTTTGAAGGTCAGAAATTAGATGGAGAGCCTGTTTTTTTTGTTAATATCCGACAAATATTCATAAACTCTCGTTTGTCATCTCTTTGTCTGATCAACGTAACTTGCATCCAAGTAAGAAAGAGTGACCGAAAAAATTGCCCATTTTTTGGACCCTCGATTTTAAAACTAAACTGTGTGCCAAATTTTACCCTATATTGGAACATTAATTACAAAGAAGTTTGAATGACAATTATTATCAGAACTGGGAGGGGCGGAATCAAAGTCCCTTATTAAATTATCATAGGTCTGCGAGGTCCAGTATTTTAAGAAGCTTGCTCCAGCCGGGTTTATGTCAATTACCCACATCATTAATTGGCTAATTTAAAATAATGTAATCTCATTGGTAAAGCAGTTAAAAATTACTAGGAACCGACCGATGTAAGTGGTGTATACAATTGAACTGTGTGCAAGTGCACCGCTCCCGATCCAGTCGATGAAGGCAAGATCGTAGTTGATTCAGTCGATAAAGACAAGAACAATTGAACATCACACTTATTCTGATGATTTTGTAAATCAATGTTTCGAATGTAAAAAAACGGATTTTCGCATAGATGCAATACGTAACCCCCTCCCCCCCCCCCAACTGCGATAACAATTATCACCTCAACCTGAAACTTCTTTATAATAAATAATAATAATAATAATCGCAATAAACAATGTATAATATGTAGGAAGAATATCTATTTTAGGCGACGTAGATAACAATATCAAACAAAAATAGACCAAAAAAGTTTCAATAGAAATAAATAAAGAATGTGATAGTCGATCAAGGCTGATCTTGATATCTAATAATATTTTCATGTGAATTTATAAAATTAAAAAAGAATTTTAATGTCGTGCCACAAGGAAATATTCACTAAAAAAAATGCATCATCGATCAATTTCGGATGTCTGTCACTTTCGTACCACTCACTCTTCGAAAAAGCGCGAATGTAGAATAAAAAATGACGATATTTAATTCAATCAATCCGAGTTCGGAAAAAACTGCAGACAGGGGAACTCTGACGAGAAGTGTGTGACGTCGCTACGGATACGGAATTATTAAATAGCCAATGATACCGCGTACAGAATTATTAAATAGCGAAACTCTATATTCCATAGCGTAATTCTATTCCGGGCATAAAGAAAAGATACAGAGAGACCTAAAGGATGTCGGCGGATGTGCCCACTGGCTGCCAGAGAGCGGGCGATAATTGCATTGCTAATAGCACGATGGCAGAGTGGGCGGGGACTTGCACAGTTTATCGCACTTTATTGCTTTACCATGAGCGCCGTGTCCTCTGGGCATTCTCCGATGGCGCGTATGCAGTTCGCTCCGTACTGTCCTGAAGCTTAACGCTCAATGTGCAAAGACGATAACGGTGTAACACGCATGGAGACATAATGTAGATATTAGATAAACGCGCGCCACCGCGTTTTACGGGCTATCACTGCCGCGATTTATTGCTCTTAATGTTGAATACGGTATATGCCGTAACTTTCTTCTTTGACTCCGTTAATTAGTTATCTCTCTTCTATGATTTATTACAGTGTATGGAAGAAGAGAAATTACATCCCATGATATTTCGAGGCAAAATGTATGCAAGTAAGCAGAAAGTATACTGTTAAATATTTAAAAAAAACAATGATAATCCAATTGCTTGAATTAAAAAAAATAACATTTTATCGTTTTTAACTTCCATTCAGTATAAAAAAATAATTAAATTAACGACATAGTGTGTAGGAGTGGCGATTTGTAAAATGATTAAAAATAACTCTAATTGGATAGGTATACAATCTGACATTACAAATTTAATAGTGTATCTTTTAATTAATACGGATTACTTACAATTAATATGAGTTCTAAAAATCTAAAAATCGTGGAACACTCATGTAAAGCACTCGAGTGTTTCGTCGGTTGAATATAATGTAATGTTTATGTTAAATAGAGATCACTAATCCGCCGGAATCCGGGATTAGTGTAACGTCCGAGATAAGCCGAGAATTCATAAAATAACACGATACGATAAAGTAGTGGACATAAAAATTAGAGGAATGTTCGCAATAGAAATTTGTAGAGAAACTTACGGTCAAGTTGATGAAACAGATAATATCTTTTCTGCCAACTTCTATATAAAGATCTTATTTGACATTAATCACAAACGCAGAGTCAAAAAACTAAATGATAAGAAGAATGCAAACATGCAAGGGAGTAATTGGAAGCCTAATAAAAACTTAAGTTGATTCACGTGTCACATGAAAAATATTAGGATAAAGCCGCCTATTATGGGATAGCGGGGTTTCTGTTAAACTAACAAGCGCATATGTTTGATTCTATCATGAATTTTTTACTCTTTTGTGTGAAATCTGTTTAGTAGAAAATTCATTATTAGATCATGCGTGCAGTCGTTGCAAAAAAAGATTTGTGAAATTAAAGGTTGTCAAATTTTATTAAGGTTAGTCTTTAAATCTTTTATTATACAAAAATAAATATTGGGTAATAAAATCTGCATGCAGTGATAGAGTAAGATCGTATTCATAGGAAAACACGTGATATAATGGTTTGTTTAACTGTGAAGATTAGATTTGGTGATCGTGAAATCGCAAGACATGAAAGTCGTAATATGAGATACTCAGGATATTCCTAGTCAATATGAGAGCATCTAAACAATTTAATATCTCAAAGCATACTATCGCACGAAATGTTAAAAATGACGATTTTATTGTTAAAATTACTCACACACACATACACACACATCGAAAAATTATATAATTTTTATGTATAACATTTAAATTCTTTGTTCCTACTTGTATGTAATAAAAGCGTGTATAAAAAGCTTATCTTTATTTTTTCCTTAGTTTCCTGTTATGAGATACCACCTCGTACAAGAAAACTCTTGTATCTCATATTAGGAACCCTTTTTTGGAACGATCAAAATCGACACTTTTGATAAAAAAATTTCACATACAACAAAGTATTGCTATTATCGACTTCTAACTTCTGGTGATAAAACTTAAATATATTTCCCATAAATTTGATGTGAAACTATAAATTCAGGTTATAAATTAAATAAATTACAAGCCTTTAAAAAAAGGTATCTCATAATAGGAGACTTTACCCTACCGTATGAGTGTTTTGAATTTAAATCTATCTAGGACGAAATCGGAGTGAACGCGGAGAAATTCACGGTGGTACCCGACGATGTTAATCACTTTCAAACTGTCCGCGTTAAAGGTTTTACTACGCATTTATTCATTAATTCGGAAATGACTGATTTATTCGGGAATTAATAAATAAATACGGGATTGATGTTTTGTATTGATACGTTTTATTTGTTTCGTAGAAATTTGCAATGCACAGGATTAAATATAATACAGTCGTTTTTGTCGAACAATTAAATATTTGTTCGGATATTTCCTCCGTCAAATCTATCCGCTTACGTGTATATCAATGTATGTCGCTACGGTGATGCGATCAGACCGATAAACTTCTCGTAAATCGTATTATTGGAGAAACACGAAATTGCTTAACCAACAAGACGCGCGACTTTTTATTTTTTATACATTTTCTAACACACCTCAAGCTGGACTGTCTGTACAGGCAGATATCTCTACGTCCGTAATTGATGAAAATTTACTTCGAATTTCTTCGATTCAGCAAACGTCCGTCGATTTGTTACCTGAGCGAGACATCGATGCCAGGGCTCGTGGGAGTCGAAGAAAAACGTACGGAAAAAGAACATCCTCGTACCAAAAATTACTTTCCACATTGAACTTCGGCTGCATTACAAATACGTTCGTTTCTCCTTGTAACAGTGCTTCAAAGTTTCGACTCGTGTAGACAAGGGATCCCGAGACATCGTAAAAGGAAACTCGTGGAATCGTTTCTAAGTTCGTACATACATGAACGAACAAAGAAAATTTTCCAAACGCTCGAAACAAAATATGTAATTCGATACAAAATATTACATTATTAAAAAATTGAGTGTGATACAGATTACATCTATTGCAAAGTATACAACAGAAATACGTATACGTATAAGAAAGAATAGTTAAAGAATAATAAACATCACGAAGTATTTCTATATTTATATTCAGAAAGTAGCAACGGAATATTATTATAATTTTGAAAAATTATTTAAACTTATTTTTATCAATTAAATATGAAAAATCTATTTAGTAGATAAATAATATATCATATACAGATAAAGATTGTTAAGATAGATTAAAATATTTTATGTAAAATGTGTAGATAGTATATAATATATGACAGATAAAGATTGTTAAGACAGACTGAAATGTTTTATGTAAGGTGTACGTCTGTATCATGTAACTTTTTTATCTCAGATGGATTTACGAGGAACATCGCTTCGTCATTTTTAAGTTCATACATAAGCAAAAAAAGAAAATTCTCAAAAACAAAATGCTTGAAATATGTGTCTTGATACAAAACATTACGTTAAACGATCAAGTGTTCAATATAAGATACATATATCTATTGCAAAATATGCGATAAAAATACGTACAAGATCGAAAGAATAATCGAAAAATAATAAAAATACTTAACATTTCCATTATAGGTAGATGTTTATATCTAAAAATAGCAACAACAATTTCGAAAAATTATATATTTATTTATTTCAATAAAAGATGAAAAAGCTATCCAATAGATAAACAATGTTCTAAAAAAGTTGCTAAGATAAAGGTTGAAATTGTTTATGTAAAATCGTAGTCTGTAACTTGTAACTTTTATCTCGAATAAACTCAAAAGAAACATCACTTCATTGTTTCTGACAATAAAAGTTGATTCATAAGCGAAGGAAGAAAATTTTCTAAATAAAACATATAAATTCGGTACAAAACATTAAATACGTTGTTAAACGATTAAATATTAAATACCTTTTATGATACATATCTATTGCAAATGTTCGATACGACTGAAAGAATATTTAACATTTCTAGATATTTATACTCAAAATTAGCAGTGGTATTGGTATATTATAAAATAATTCTAAAAATTATTTATTTCAATGTGTGTGTGTGAAATATAGTAAAGCTACCTAGTAAATAAGTAATATACACAAGATATAAAAAAATGCTAAGATGTAGACTGAAATTGTTCATGTAAAATCATACGTTTGCAACTTATAACTCTTTTATCTCGAAAGAATTCACGTAGAATATCGCTTCTTCGAGTTAAATTGACTGAAAAATACAAAATATCAAGAAAGGTGCATAGAAGAGATAAATTTTTGATGTCTTGCAAAATAAATCGAGAATAATTTTTCGCTTTACAACGGCACAAAAAATAATTTAATACAACGTACCTTTGTGATGTTTGTTGAGGCTTATTACTTGACCATCTTCTCGTTTCCACATTAATTTCGGCGGCGGATATCCATCGGCCTTGCATGTGAGAGTAATATTCTGATGTTCTCGAACTGCTACGGTGCTCTCCGTAGAAAGGGAATCTAATATATTCGGTGGCACTGAAGGACATATAAAATAACTTTTTTTATTCAGAGTTTAGCCTACAATGTTGTTTGATTAACGTTCGTTTTACATTCCTTTTAATGTCGCTAAACCATTCCTTTCAATGCAAATTTCACGTTTACTTCATATAATATGTATTTTATGAAAGTTACTTTTTAAATACATCGCGATAATTAGATAAAATAAAATAATTTGAAATTTAACTATAATTAAAAAAAAAAATTTGATTATTAATATAAACTTTTAGACTAGTGGCACATAAAAAAGCATATGCAATACGTAAATTAACATTTTTTATTTAGTATTAATTACGTTATTGCTATACGTTCTCGACTGACTGTAGATTCGCTTATTGCTTGCATCTTTTTGCTTACGTTTTTATATATACTGTTAGTTTTAACTTAGCGCCGAGACATTACCGTGTCTCCTGATTTGTCTCCTGTGTGTTATGAACTTTTACGCCATCGCTGATTTTACTCAAAATCACGTTGCAATTTATTATTATTAGAAAATGTAGAGGAGAAGGTCCAAATTTGGACAATGTTTTAGTACTTTATAGCACGGTAATCTGACTAATAACAAAAATATAGATAATTTCGTTAAAGACATAGTGTGTCACATAGCTGCACTTAACTCTGATCTATGTGGCGCTCAGGACCGGCGCGCGCTTCTCGTTCATTTATCATTCACCTAATCCTTGGCTAATATTCATAAGTAATATTTTAACCCTTTGAAGCACACATTTTTCTTTACGTAAAATTGAATTGAAATTTAAGTAAGTTGCTCGAAGATTTTCGGGGTCGCTGATTACGAATCTGACGTCGAAGATTTTCGAAGATATATACATTTTTTCTATTATTAAATTTGAACATTTCTTTACACTTTTTTGTTTGTATAGTTTCATCCTGATCAGGTCACTTTTTGCAAATCGATCCGCCATTTCGAATTTCGGGAATCTGATCACGGATTCGTAATCAGCGACCCCAAAAATCCTTGAGTGGAAACTTTGGCGTGGAAACTGTGAGAACTTTTGGAGATAATGAATTTCCTCCAGAAAAATTGCAATTTTTCAACGTTTGTTTATCTGTATAAACAACATCACCCATGATTTCGAATTATTGCACATCGATTCTTATTCTTGAATGTATAACTGATATCAAAACAAAAAAAAAATTCGAAAATTGAGTGAAAACTACCGCAGTTACTCAGAAAATGATTATAGAAAAGGTGGCACCCCACGATGCCATCGTGCTGCAAAGAGTTAAGATACTAATATGGCTTTATTATAATTAGTTTACGATTGCTTAAATCTATACTTAAGGCAGTCTTAAATTATAAGAATCAACTATGAATACTAGATCATGATCTTCTTCCGTATTATATTGCATAAAAAATGAAAAGGTAGCAGAACAAATATTGCTTTCATTTTTTACGTAATAAATCAATCTGGAATACTATATATACTATATGTACTTGCATATATACCATATTTGTAATTATTTGAACTGCGCGCCGAATTATTTTTCCGGACTATATAAACGCAATTAAACTACTTTAGTAACATCGCGAATTGAATTAATAAGCAATATTAAAATAATTTGATCAGGCATCAATCAGACATTCTATCAAGAAGATGTTATTATGTTGAAAAACTGTAAATAAATTGTAGATAAATGTTATAAAAATATTTTTCAAAAATTTATTAATTTTTAGTAAATTATTATTTAATTTCAGTGATATTATTTAACTATCTTATGTATTATAATTGTGCAATATTTAAAAGAATAGAACGTTCAACTAAGTTCATCACCAAGCATATTATTATTTATATTTGCCTTTACTTTCAGATAAATCTGCGAAATTAGACAATTATTTTATTCATTTATTTATTATTACATAAAAAATGAAAGCAATATTTGCTCTGCTATCTTTCCATTTTTTAAGCAATTCAATACGGAGGAAGATCATGGTCCATTATTCATAGTTGATTCTTATAATTTAAGACTGCCTTAGGTATAGACTTAAGCAGTCGTAAACTAATCATAACGAAGCCATATTAGTATCTTAAAATATTACTTATATAAATACTAGCCAAGGATTAAGTACAAGTGAACGGAGGAGCGCGCATCGGTCCTTAGCGGCATGTAGATCAGAACGCTTATTTGTTAACCTTCAACCTGCTTTTCTGCAAAAACTACTGTCAGACGTAATTTTGCAAAAGGAAAAAGTTGTTTCTTTTAGAATAAAGTATTATTTCGCAAGCGCGAATTTTGAAACACTCTGTACATATTTCATTTTTTCAAAACATACTTATTATTAATGAAATTGTTTATAAACTGTAAACAGTATAAGGTTAAATGTATAAAGTGCAACATATTGAAGAGGAATAATACATTGTGTTTCTTATTGTAACTTAACTCCATGCATGATATGATGTTGCAAATATGGACTATAATAGATGATAAATTTATTAACGGTCATAACTTGTATATCTTATAATCGAAAGTTCTCAGATGATTATAGGAAAAAAGAATTATTGGTGCAAAGTTTAATATGTTTTATAGGCACATGTTGTTTGT
The DNA here is from genome assembly GCF_001594055.1 of Mycetomoellerius zeteki. Classification (NCBI taxonomy): domain Eukaryota; kingdom Metazoa; phylum Arthropoda; class Insecta; order Hymenoptera; family Formicidae; genus Mycetomoellerius; species Mycetomoellerius zeteki. Next base: position 171,859 of record NW_017255910.1, read on the forward strand.
GCAAAACCCGAGAAAAATTATTATACATGCGATTATTGTCCACGAATATATAAATAAAAAATAAATTAACCATTATCTGTCAATGTTATGTTCTACTTTGCTCTTTGATATAAAAAAAAAACGGTATAGCCCTCACTCACATAGACCTTTTTCTTTACGTTTCATGTGTAAATTATTTTGAGGAAGTTCAATTCAATTGAGTAAAAATAATTATTTACCAACGACTTGAAGGAAGCCCACTTGGCTTATCATTGGATTAGTATTTACTTGGCACATATAATAACCCCGGTCATCCTGTTGCACACTATTAATGTGAAGCAGCCATGTTTTTTGATTGTCATGCGACACGGAAAACCTGGGTACTTTCACGACCACATGCTTGTGAATAGTAAGCAGCATTTGGCGTCCAACGTGGATCCACGCCACCTGAAAGTACAAAAGGGAAACAAATATTTAAAGATATTGTTAAGTAACTTTATACTGAAAAAAATGTAAATGTTTTAATTATGCCAATAACACGTATGTGATATAGAATGCATTTTGATAAGACAGAGATGAAACAGATTTTGATGAAACAGAGAGAATTTCTACTATTATAATATATAGTTGGAATGTTTGATAGATTTAACTATATAAAGATTTGATTAGCATTTTCGATTGGATTTATATCTCTCCAAGTTATATACACCAGATATTCTTTTCATTGAAAAATTGTAATGATCTAATTAAATGAATTTAGCATCATTCTGGTATATTTAAAAGAACGAAATTAGATATTTGGCAATTTCTGGAATTTTGAATTCATTTTTCTTACAGATATAGGTACTAATGGAATCTGTCAGATTTTTCACTTACGCGACCAGATTTTTTCCAACGTAATTACTATAAGTATACTGTGTCAAAATTATAATGTATTTTTAAATCAAATAATTTATATAGTTTTATAAGTAAAATGAGATAAATATTTTATTTATAACTTTTCATTAATGTTTTAAATTTAGTTAATGTTTACATTTAATTAATCTCCTTTTCTTTCTTCTTTTTCCCTTTTCCTCCTTCTCCTCCCTCCCTCCCTCCCTCCCACCCTCTCTCTCTCTCTCTCTCTCTCTCTCTCAAGTTTGCGTTATATCAAGTTGCGTTATCTCAAATTTGCGTTATAAGTTTAATATTCCCATTTCATAAATAGCAAAAGTACAAGTATACAGAATTGGGAAAGTTACTTTGTAAAAGTAACTAGTTAGAGAGAGTTACAGTTTTTTCTTTTAAAAAATATAGTTACTCTGTTACAAGTTGCCGATTTTGAAAAGCAACGTGTTATAGTTATTTAAAAAGTAACGAGTTGTTTCTTTTCAGTTATCTTTCTGTTATTTTTTTACAATTCTTTGCATTGCTATTTTAAATATAAGAATCTTATATATTTCTAACAGTACTAAATTATTTTATTTATTATATTAAATTAAAATTCAATTATACGCTGTGCTATTTATAATAAATTAACATATGCATTTGTAATACAAATTACAGGATCAATATTAGGGAGTTTTCATATACTAAAAGGATCTCTTATCTTATTTCTTAATACAGACATTCACAGAGTGTAATGATCAGGAATAAAGATGTAATCATTGATTGTTCACTAAACATTTCATTTTGGCCAGCCCATGTATTGACTAAGTTTGATATAAACTAAGTAATTATTAAATTATTTATTAGTTACCAAAAAATGTAAATAAGTTGAATTACAGTTATGCATAAATAAAAAAAGAGGAATAAAGTTATGCGTGGTCTACAATGGGCAGTAGCAGTAGCGGATTAAGGAATAGGCGCAGAAATCAACCATAGCCGAAAATGAGGAGGATAATCAACTATGATTGGTCGATTTCTACGCCTAACTACTGCTACTGCCCATTGTAGACCACACATTAGTTACTGAAAAAAAGTAACTCGGAAGGCGCCTGCAGATAATCCCGAGAAAAAATTTATTAAGGCATGCTTGATGTATCAGACCTTCATCAGGAAGTGACAAGGTGTGCGCTAGTCAAGAATTTTCCACTTGGGTCTAATCAGGAAGCAGTAGAATATTGTCCCACAGATTACATGATTTCATATGATTTCATCTGATTACAAATAATTTTTTTCACTACATATGAAGTAATTTGGTAAAATATACGATTTTATTTAATATTATACAGTTGATTTCTCGTGGTTGCATATGTAATTAATTATCGGATACATAGAGATTTCATATGAATTTTATAATGATTTCGAGAACTCTGTCCCACGATTACATTAGGTAAGTGGTTATCCTCTCGGAAAAATTGATTCCTTGTGATCTTGGCAGGAGGGCCCAATGTTCGCGGCGACGTTCGAGACAGTCGAGACACTGTCCACACTAGCGCCACTGCGCGCCGTCTTGTTCGCGGCAGCGCGGCGTTCGCGAACGGTTCGCAACGGCTGATACAAGTCTGTACGCAGCTTAAGCTGACATTTTATTGAACGAAAGCGCGAGTTAGCATCTTATTCTACAAAAACGTGAATTGTTACAACACTCTTGTTGGAATAAGCATTTTATAAATAGGAGGCGTCGATGTAAAGTAATTATAGTTTGCACGAGAATTAATGACAATAAGCAATAAAGAAAATACTCATACGTTTTCCAGTTAAAATTGTTGTTATAAGTTATCGTATTACAGTTATAAAACGTATTACATTCTCTTTCGCTTATATACGATATGAGTATAAAATATTTCCATTCAATTTGATATAATAATTGATAATATATAACAAAAATTAAAATAATTTGAAATTTTATAAAACTCTTCCTAGTTATATAAATAGGTACATGTGCAAGTTCAAATTTAATCTTCTAAAATCCAAGATCTGACGTTGACAGCAAAGTTGAGCAACCATCACGTTGAAAATTCCAACATGCTCGCTTAATACACCTTCAGCCGACATGAGTTCATAAAGCCGAGAGGAAGCAGCCGTCCGTTTATCGCGCCACGTTCCTGCATTGAATATTTCCATATTAGCACGAAGTCACGCCGTCTCTGAAAGTCCACAGCTAAGCATCCCGTCAGCGAAAAATTCTCTTCGTCTCAAGAGTAAGTATATAGATACTACGAATATCTCCGAAATCACTCCTGACGAATCTGCGCGGTGTGAGTTTTACGATCGGTGTCAAACTTGTCTCGTGGTCCCGTCACTATAGAACATGAACAATGTCGAACGGTGCCGCAAATAGCAATAATATCATATAGGGGAGAGTGGTCTAAATCGGATCTATTTGCAGTTTTTGCTCTCTATAAGGCGTAAATAAAATCCGATCGTAAAATCGAAGGTGCCATTTTTAGACCATTTTGACGTATCTCTCATCTGTGTTAAACTATAACGGAAAAAACGCTTTTTCCGATCCTATTTGGAACATATCGGTTCCAAATCGGACCATTCCCTGGTTCAAATCGAAAACTTCTATTTTTATGGATTTTTAGATAGAAATTTAAAATATTTTAATGTATTTTCCTTAGTATTGAGTAAAAACGAGCAATTTGACAATCAAAGATAAAAATTTTTTCGGAAAAAGAAATTACTGACTGTTTATATTATTAGAATTGAAATCAATCAACTAATCTGAGTCTGATGACTCATGATATTTTACTGATTTAATTGATTGAACCAGATCTAGTCAGTCGATTACTAGTACTACAACCAGGTCTATAAGTTATTCACTGTCCGATTTGGATACGGATCCTTTCGAACTTTGGAATAAATTTTACAATAAACCGCAAAAGTGATCACAAAAGCATTTTTTAATTCTACACCGTATTCATTTAAATTAAAGAGACCCTATTTGGAACATGGTTTAGACCAGTCCCCCCTATGTAATACTCTCATATTGCTAACGCCAATTAAAAGCTGGCGAAAACGGTGCAGACGAATATCTACCTCTCACTTAGATAGTGTACAGCGCATGCGCACCACACTCGAATACACTGTGAAAATGAGAGATCCGATATTCCCTATCTCGCTGTCTTCGCATAAAGCGAAACCCCCACTCCCAAAAAGAGGTTGCGTTAGCAACATACTACATAGTAGTATTACATATCTGAATAATATCGGGACTGGCGACAGGGCAAAGAAAAAATCGCAACGCGACGTTACGCACAGCCGCCAGAAATGAAGATTATTATGCTGGTATTTTATGCTCCACTGAAGTAACTTGCTTCTAACTAAGCTCATTTCGCGACAAAGCTTATGCATTTTCAAGGACTTCCGGGCCGCTTCCTCACAAACCTTTCTTCTCATTTCCTTTCGCCACGGATTCGAAGCAACGGCGGTACTGCAACGGCGCTCACCGTTTCTCATCCTTTTTTTGCTCTTATTGTTTGCTTCTTTTTAAGTATATTTCTTCATAACTGAAACAAAAACAGCAACGAATTCCACCCGACTCAGTTCCTATTACTGCATTTTCTTTTCTGCAAAACGTATAAAACGCGTTTTCGCTCGTAAGAAAATAACTAAACTCTAGTTCGTAAGAACTAGAATTTTCGAATGCTCCATAATTAAAGTATTTTTAAAGAATTTGCCTTAATTTAAAATGTGATATTAATCTTTTACTGGTAATGTGAAATTTTTGATCATAGTCTGCAACTTAAGTCGTTGAAGTCCACAGCAGATTCTTTTTATTGTACCGGACTATATAAAAATCTGAAAAAAATTTTATATACTTGTGAAACCTTTAACAACAAGTTTTTATCATAATAAAAGCCATATCGTATTTTATTTATATTTTACAAATTTAAATGTTGAAAAAAATGTAATAAGTATCGATTAAAATTTCATAACTTTTATAAATGTGCATGAAAACATTTTTTCTAATTATTATAATCTAATAGTTGAGAATGTGTACTTCAGAAAAAAATAGTATAATTATCACTTCAAACAATTGAAGCTAACACATCATTATATATTTGAGCACTTGAAAATGAATTTTTTTATGACTTAAAAAATTAAATTTTCTCGCGAAAAAGGTAATAAAATCATTTTTATGACAAATTAATTATTAAATTCTTTTTATTTTATTTAACCAATATGAATACAAAGATTCCAAAATAAAAATATCATGTGATTGTACAATGTTTCTCGCTCTCAATTTTCCGTACAAGGCACAGTACATAGTTTTCCTATCATTTGGCCAATGATAAAATGAACATTTTTTGCGTTTCTCTAATTTGACAAGTCTTTCTGGAGAAGTTTCTTCTTTGATTTCGAGTATTTCATGAATTATGTATATTATATATCTTCATAAATACTGATTTTACAGTTACATCAGTGAAAAAATTATATAAAACACTGAAAAATCTGTTTTAAAAGTGTGAAACCTTTATGTACTTATTGAAATTAGTATAAAAAAAGAAGTAAATCGTGTGTGTCTGTGTGTGTGTGTGCGTGCGCGTGAAAAGGAATCCAAATTTTTTATTTGCACAAAATCTTATGCGATCTGCAACACATCGCTGAGTGCATAGGCATGACTTGTATTCATTTTTGCAAACAATAGATTGGCGTCCTTATACAATAGCCGTCATTGATGTCTTCCCGTTTGAAATGAATTTCCTCCGATCAAATATATTGCATTTAGATATTTATTCATCATGATTGTCAGATTTGCCACCGTTATTTCGAAACAACATGTAATGCATACACAGTGTCAAAAAGAAGATATTAGATACTAATATAATTTACACAATATCATTAATATTATTAATACTAGAATATATAATATCAAATTTAATACATATTAACATCAATATGTAATGTTACATAAAATTCTTAAATAGTATTATTTATTAGCAGTATCATAAAATTATTGTATTATTATTTATTCTTGACATTATTTCTTATTACTTTTATTGAGACTGTTTTTCATTATTTATTACCAACAATATTTAACAACATTTTATTAAATTACTTTAGTCAGTTTAAGTAATTAAAGTTTTATGTTATATGATATATAATGATATATGATAGGTACTTATATATAGTATATAATTACATATATATATAATATAAACAGTTTATACATATATAACAATTAGAGATGAAAATGACCAAATTTTATGGTAATTTATTCGGTAAATTACAGTAAATTAGTCAGTAATTTTTGGAGGATTATTTTGAAAGTGACCTAAGTCCATTTATTTTTAAATTGAGATATTTAAGAGTTTGCGTTTCAATAAAATTAAAAATATACGTATAGGATACCAACATGTCACACTGCTTAAGTGTATCTAAGAGAGTTAAATTTACAATTCCTATTAAAATAATAGCAATTATTAAGTGAATAATATGTGTTTTCTTACTACAAATGGAGTTAAGCCACTTTCAAAATTAACAACTAGATTTGTTATAAAATTTGAAAGAGCCCAAGTCCATTCGACAATTTAAAATGCTTCAAATTGAAAAAACAATACTCAATTTATTTTATATTATTTCTTTACAACACTTCAAAAACACAATTTATGCAATTCAGGAAATCTTCTAACTATATAAATTACATAACAATTTACTGCTCATCTACATTTTGTGTATGCGGGAGGGATTTGAAGAAGTCATGGTGCTCCGGTAGTATATATCGTAGTAAGTCCATCATGTCCTTATTTCGCTGTTGAAATTTGTCTTATATTTTTATAAAGTGGTGTCAATACAATATTTTCGAATTTTCTTGGTCTACCCCGACGTGGTAATAAATCCAGGATTTTAAACTCTGCATTCTCATCCATTGATATCTTATAGAAAATTTTATATGGTTCATTTCTCAAAAAACGCATCCAGCATATTTTTAACCAATTTATTGTTTCTCCGTTAGAATTCTTTACCCTTTTAAAAACTGCGTCCTCCAAAAATCTTGTTGATATGAAATCCTCTTGTTTCATTTCATTTAGAATAAAGTTATTACCTTTCCGGCACTTTTTGATAACATTATAATAATCTTGGGGGACAAACAGTAAATTATTTTTCTTTAATGACATTTCTACGACGCCAAAATCTCTATCATTCGGTAAAAATGAATGTCCTAATACTAAAAATTTGTGGTCTATGATTTCCACATTATAATAGATTGGACTTAGGCCACTTTCAAAGTAATGTTTTTAATTATTGAAATAATTGCGAAAATTTATATGTCAGAAATTATCGTATACTCTGAATATACTTAACCGCAAAATATTGTTTATGACAGCTAACTTCAAGTTGTACACGCTAGTACAGTCAACAACAAAAAATTCACAAATGGACTTAGGCCACTTTCAAAATAAACGGCTCATATGACAATTGAAAGACTGTATATAGTCTAAACTAAAGAAACTTCAAATAAGTTTTTTTATTAGGATTCTGAAAAAATGTAACAAGTACAGTAATCTTAAACTATTTTGTCCATATTTTGATTTTTTATTTGTATTTTTATATTTTTTACTTTACAATTAAACTTAATTATAATGCGGGGTCTACGATAGAAGTCGTAGCGGTCGTAGGATCTTAAGGTCATAGAAAATTGACCAATCATAGTCGATTATTCTTCTCATATTCGATCGTGATTAATTAATTTTCTACGATTTAAGATTCTACGACCTGTACGACTTCTATTGTAGATCCCGCATGAAACTCTTATTTTATTTGCTTGGTATTTTAGCGACTAGACTGTTAAAGTTTTTATTAAAATAAAAACAAAGACACAATTATATATCAAAAATAAAATAATTTTTCTGTAATTGCACTATTGCCAGAATATCTGAATAGAAATATAAAATAATTTTAAGTAATTCAGTAAAATGCTAGATTTTAAAATATAAAACAAGGAATTATGTAAAAAAATACTGGAATTTTTTATCTGCATCGCTTTCTATTTTTTGGTCACTTTATCAAATCTCTAGGGAACCATATATTGAAAACGAATTTTAGCATCAATTAGATTTTACGTTTAGATTTAGTGAAGAGTCCTATTATTATTCTATCAGCGATTTATATTCTCGATGAGAATGTTAGAAGAATATTATTTTATATTATGCATTAATGTGAAGAACATAAATAAAACCTATTTATGCATAAAACTGTAAAAAAACAATTTTATCAAAATTACCAATAAATTACCATTTTATCGTAATTTTACCATAAGTAATTGTTAAATTAAATTTGGCGGTAATTTTACATCTCTTATAACAATAGAACTCGGTAAAATAACTAATATCTATTAAATAAGAAGGTCATAAGAAATTGTTTAAAGTAATAAATATTAAACAACTTATTTAATGTATGCATGTTGTGGTGTCAAAAATAATATTAATATTATGATAAAATTCTTATTATATATATTTCTTATATTACTGCTTAGTCTTGCATCTCTTGTGTTTTAATACAATACTGGGAAAAGATGTAGATATTATTATAACTTAATATTGAAACATTTTGCTATTTCATATTTTATAATTAAACTCTAATTATTTAAAACAGTTTAAAATATTTTGAAATATTTTTTGTTGGTAATAAACAATGAAAAATAATTTAAAAAAAATAATTTTAATAAAAGTAATAAGAAATAATGTTGAAAATAAGTATAAATTACACAACAACTTTACAATGCTAATAAATAATATAATACTATTTGTGAAAATTTTATATATCATTATATGAAATTTGTTGTAATATTAATGATATCATGTAAGTTACATGAATAATATTTTCTTTTTAACACTAAATATGCGTTACCTGCAGTTTCGAAATAACGTTGAGGAACTTGACAGTGATGATAAATGAATATCTAGATATACGAGTATGTACTACATGCGATTAGAGGAAACTAATTTCACGCGGGAAGGCATCAACAGGGCCAGTTTTAGGGACATGCAAAGGATTCACCGCATCCGGCCTCGCACTTTGACCAGCCCCGGGCGGCAAAGTTCCTTAATAAAGCAATAAATGTTAAATAATTATTGGCAATGTAAGTTTTTAATTATAATCAGTAAATTACAGTATATTTTATTTACGTATATTTGATTACTTACACATTTCATTACTGGTAACATAAAATTGTAATGTATTTATTATATTAATTTAAAAACGTTTTTGTGAGGCTGTGTGTGTGTGTGTGTGGCTGACTGGCCAAAATTGCTAGCAAATGATAATAAATTAAGTTGGTAGCAACTTTAGCAAGTCTATGAGAAATTGACTCTTGGATCTTACTTGCATATATATTTGATTTTATCCTTTACATTAGCATAAATATTATTTAAGGGGGTATTCTACTTTGTTGGGTAAAAAAAAAATCGATTTTTTTCACATTTTTTCAATCCTTATAGTCTGTAGAATATCTCTGTAAAGTTTTATACAAAAATTCGAAATATTAGCGAAACTACAATAGTTATTCTGCGCAGTTGTCAGCGCGCTATCTGAGCGCTGTCATCGGTAGGAAAAGACTTCTTTACTGTTGGTAATGCCTTTTTTCCCATACTTGTCGCTATATTCATTTGTTATGGCGGGCAATTTCTTACCTTCTTTCGGCGCGAGAATAAAGATTAGAGGTGAAAAACGTTATACATAAGACACATAATCTACAACAAGATAGTTTGCTAATATGAATCGCCGAAACACATCCACTCCGGTAGAGTTATCGTCGATATAGCCACGTATTTAACTGTTTGCATTTTTAATGAGGATTTTGACAATATTTTGAAAATGATGGTCACAATGGGAATTAAAATTGGACCCGCTGTTCAAAAATTAGCAGCTTCGTAGGACGAAACTCGTATTGTCCGATCCGAACTCCGGGCATCTGAGGTGATAAAAAAGTTGAGATCAGCAGCTCGAGGGGAAAGAGCAGCAAAGGAGGCTGTTTATGAGGCGGAGGAAGGTCCACTTTATGGTTCCGGAATTGCCGACTAAACGTAAGTTACAAAATTCTATCGCCATTTGCATAAAAATATCAATGCAAACTTTAAACGCAATTTTCTCGAAACAACTTTTTCAGAATTGGCGACTATGATTGAAAGAAAACCACTGCACCGATCAGCTCCAAATTTTAAGGGCTTATAAAATACAAATTCATTTACCGTTGGAACTAAAATGACATTGATAACTTAATTTTTTATATTTTTTTTTGGAGCTTGAAAACATTTTTAAAAACCTTAAAAATCAAACTTTTTTTTTAAATAAGTGTCATTAATTTATTTATTAAACGAAATTAATTATTTTAGTTCTAACGATAATTGCAAGTGTCCTGATTAAAATGAAGTCTTATTTTTTTATTTCTGTTCACTGGAAGACTCGGAATCGTGGTCGCCGACGAACTCCGTATACGATGCAGAGGGAAAATGTATTTGTAATACGTCGAATATTATTCATATTTTTATATTATTCATATTTTTTAATTATAAAAAAATTAAAATTTCATCTTTGAACTTCAATAAATAAAACCCTTTTTAAAAAATTAAAAAATATTCACTCACTTTTAAAAAAAAAATTCTTAAAGATCGCTTAAAAAACAGCGCTACAAAGTAGAATATCCCCTTAAATTGCTAGTCAACTTAGTTGTGATATTACTACTCTGGTTTTGTCAATAAATGCGTTTTAAGACCGAAAATATTTCGGCGCGCGTTTGCAGAATTGGATATAAATTCATACCGAAAATATAAGCACACTAATTGTAAGATCCAGCTCAACCGCATAAAGGCCTTTTTTCGTTTAATTGTCTATATCACATATTCGGTCTTGAAGATACTTTTATATTTAAAGTATTTTTAAACTGTTATTATTATTCTTATTAAAGAATACGTTTTTATCTTTGTTGTAATGATTTTTCTTTAAATTCCGAGAATTAGCCTCGCATTTTTTTTGCACTCGGCCCCGCATTAATTAGAGCCGGCCCTGGGTGTCAATGACGCCTACTATACACATACAATCTCAACACATTATCAAGTTTTTTTTAAAAGGCCATATCGCGAATCTTACTGTCTTTTCTTAAAATTCACAATTAAACAATCAACGTACTTTAAAAGTCCGCGCATTGCTGGTGGAGAATTAATCTGATTATCTTCTTATACAAATTTATACATTTATCGTTATATTGTAAAACTTTGTTATAAATTCAAATTATAATTAATATCTTATTATTATATTTTGATCATGTACTATTTTTATTAATTTTATTATTGGCTTTCATGTCGCTTAAAACATACACTGAAAGAAAAGATTAGCTGAATATGGCATAGCATTTTTAATTGGTTGCAGCAGCCAATTTTTGGTTGCGTTAGTCTATCGAAATCCTATATTGACATTGCGGATAGGCTAACGCAACCAAAAATTGGCTAATGCAACCAATTAAAAATGTCATATTTCACCATCTAATTTGCTACAGCAGCTAATCTTTTTTTTTCTATGTATAATTAATAGAAGTTCTAATATAGTTACCCTATATATTTAAAATTAAAGATTAAAAGATTTTAATGTTTAACTATAATGTATTGCGTAATATTCGAGATTTTGCACAAAGATTTACTCGTTAAATCTTACTTCTTTTTAGATTCGTTATTGCTGCTTGGTAACATCTGGATCCGCGGAAATAGCACGCTTCTTCCGCTTTTTCCTCACCTTTTTTTTCGGTGTATATATACTTCCTCAAATTAAGCTAGAAACAGCCCGTTCGGACAGGATAAATTGTATCATTCCTACCCTTTCTTCTTCAATTCTAAATGCAAAAAATCTAGCTTTTACTCGTAGCGTTATTGTTTATACAGAAGATATTGAACAATATTTTGATAATATATATGTATACTATATTTCTATTCGAAAGAGCAACATTTTAATTGCACCATATTTCTTGGGAAGCATCCAGTAAATACAGATATAACTACTATCTAACATGTACGTAAATATATATCATTTTACATGTATGTTATGTAGCAGTTGTATTGATAGCTTGCTGAGCATATATTGCTGTGTTTAATCGCTCACGCGCTTTAAACGCCTGTAATCATCATTTGTTTTTAACATTCATTAGACGTAAAAAAGAATAAAAGCGCTGAAAGAGTCAAATCGAACACAGTCATCGTTATTATTATCCACACTTTAGTAATTTTAAAATTAAGCAAACTTTCAAAAGATATATTAAATTTAAGCACACATATCTGAGAAATTATAATTAAATTTTATAACAGCTGTTTAGTATAAAATACAAAACAGACGAAAATCATTAAAATATTATCATATATTTATTAGCGCAATTGTCGCAGCTACTGTACTCTATGTGAGAGGCAATTTTGTTTGACATTTTACTCAGCAAACGAATTATGCTTAATCAACTTATCGCGAATCTAAATCCGACGAGAGACATTTACATTTAGGAGTTGCTGTTTCGCGTTTTACCCTACCCTGAATTCTTTTCCCCTCAGGTATTTCACCCAGAAACTCAGCAACAACTCCGTCTAGAATTGTTCGTCTATGTACCGCTTCTCCTTTTCGTCGGCACTCGGGGTAAGCAAAAGTTTCAGGTACGGGAAATCACAGTACATCCCGTGAAAGTTCTTTAAACAGTCAGACGCCACTGACGGCTCTCCTAACGAAGAGCTCAGAAGATAGATGGTGGCGGATCTCTGAAGCTCTTGTCTGCCAACAGGATTTGCCGGTTCCCGAGAATCTCTGAACTCGTCAGATTCTGCCTCGTGCTTGCGTGTAATTTTGAAATCCGCAGTACGAACATGCGGTCGCCTAAGCTTTCGGCAGGTTTCCTTATACCGCATTAGCAACAAATTTTTTTTCAACTGAACTAAATCTTGATGCTCAATAACATTTCAGTTATATACATATCAAGCTCTGTACATCAATTTAATATCGGTCTTAAAATGCAATCCTAAATCGAAAATGGAATAACTAATATCACAAATTGAATTGACAAACAGTTTAATAATATTAATGCTAACGAACATCTTAAAACACTGTAAAGAAATTTAAAAAAGAGAGTATAAAGAAGAAAATAATAATGATCCGAAAGTCTCCAAGTGGATAATACGAGATCACTGTCAAATTTGTGACAAAAGCAATTTAATTACTTCTTATTGTTATTAGAAAGCATCTAATAATTTACAAACGGATCACTACTCTAGTTCGCGGACAAGATTAAATTGACCATCACATAATACCGTGCAAAAGTCCCGAGATTAATAAGTTTTATATTACGTATATCTCGGGGCAATTTTCACGACGGTTTATAAGCAACGTTCGCCGAGAAGAGCTCGTTGAGAAGAGCGCACCGGGAAAGTTGCCTAAGATCTCCCTAGAAAAGTCACCGTAGCGCGATACGAGAAACTTTCGTAGTCACGCACTGCGGATGGCTCCTAAGTTCTGACGAAGAGGAAGTCGCCGCGACGCAGGAAGATGAGTGCTTGCTTATATAAATGTGTTTGCGAGAACGTCTTGAAAATTAAATTGTTGACAAAATATAAACAATGTCAACAATGTAAATAAATAAAAAAAAATGTTATATGAACTAGTGTTCGAAAAGATTGATACAAAAAAGTATCGATACTGGATCGATATTTGAGGAAAAAAATCGATACCGGATCGGTCTCTGCAGTATCGATACTTATCGATACCTTTGCAAACTTCTGGTTTTATTTACAATTTCCTTAAAATAGATTCACATTAAAAATGTATTTATTTTTATCACAAGATATATTGCGTGATATAGCGTGATATGCTCTAATTTAATGAATAAGAATGAAGTTTAAAGAGAAATATTTTCTTGTGTTCTACATACATAGCTGTAATATCGTATCAATAAGAAACTCCCACTGGTTGCAAGCACGATTGAAATTCCTTGCAGATTCAAAATGGACCTGTACTACAGGAACATAATATATTAACGTAAAGTACATATTGCGGTGGCAAATCGTAATTCTAATTGCCTGTTTTAAAAACTAAATTTGACAAAATATTTATATGCGACTTTATATGGAGGTTGTAAAGAATGACGTGAGCAGGTGCAAATCAATATGGATATACACAAAAAGTATTGAGAAACGATCATCTAAATTATAACAAATGTAGTGATCGTGACAGGTTATATCATAGTCCGATATGGATATCTAGCTTTTACAATTATACCTACGTATGATTTATATAACTAGCGCGCGAAGATAGAGATTCTGTTTGCACATATCGATATCTATTGACAGTACGATGGATGATTCAATGCAATCTAGATTCACGCGTTCATCGCTCGCTTCGATCACTTTTATGCTTAACCTCGCACCCGAGAGCTCGTTTTATGTATAGATTTTTTTAGTGATCGACTGACAGCCCGAAAGCTGATAAGAGGATACGCGATAATTAAAATATAGAAACCGTAACGTAATCTCCGTACTATAAAATAATTTCGACTTTCTACATTGAATGCAATCTGTTTCTGCGATATCGGCAGTTCCTCCATTTACGCATATAAATCCATATTTATGTGTTATTTCTAGCCAATAGTAAATTTCCAAGTCAAAATTGAAAGGAAACAAGAGCGGAATAATTCATGACAACTACAACTTAATGCGGCAACAATTCTGTAATAAGAATCGTCATGTTTGTAAAAAGAAGGTTGTAACGATATTTCAGTGTGGAGCAGAATTATTATAGGGCAGTCATAAAAGACGATTACGAATCACAGAAGAAAATTACGGAAAAAATATTTAAATATTTCCATAAGGAAAAATCGGCACGTATTTATACTATTCTATTTGTAATGAAAACAAAATAATTGTTACGATAAATATACGAAGCTTTCATCTATTAATTTACTATAACTGATTAATATATACATTCCATATATTCAAGTATAATGGGCATGTAACGTTTATACAAAGTTCATACATATAACATTCTCCTAATAGATATACACGTGCGAGAATTACTTGATGAGAAATCATTATGCCTAGATAAGATAAACATTTCAACTAACTCTCTAAAAATGAATCAGTGTATTATTATTTCAGTGTTACACTTATAATTGTAATCTTCAGCGAATATTTACTGTTTTTCAGTAATAATACATTGATGCATTTTTAGAAGTTTCTATAGATTGAATCTGCAGAAAATCATAATCTTTCGACTAAATTTTCTACAAATTTGCTATATGATAGTTCTTGATGCATAGATAAAAAATGTCAATGAGCGCAAAGTCTGAAAAATTATAGTTTTTAAATTACAGCCATTCGAAGTTGATGTTTTTGTGTATTTTGCAGCAATATGAGATTGCAGTGCTGATTATATAAATGGAATGTGGAGCCTTGTATCTATATGTGTTTATGCCTGCGTAAATATTTTCCTACATTTATATATGTACGTATTTATATATTTTTTACAATTACATATATATACACTCTAAATTTTTGGGAGTGAAATTTCACTTCAAGAAAAGTGATTGTCTTATGTTTGACTTTACTACTAATTGTAAGATATATTAGTTAACTGGATGAGTTACGGAAAATGCAGCCCCGACTTGTTCTTTATGAAATTATACTTCGCATAATAAAATTAAAAAAGTTAACATCTCTCTACAGAGCACCTAAACAAAATTGTGACAGTAATTGATGCAAGTTTAAATATAATTTTTCACTTACTTACAAAACACAAACAACGTTGACCGAGTTTACGTGCACGTACTCTTCAAGATTACTTTAAGAATTTCACCGACGAGTATATCAATTATTATCAAAGTTTTGTAACGTTGAAAACGATCCGGAGTACTAACGACTTTTAATAAAGCATTTACTCGCCCGGTTGGTGTACTGTTAATTAACCACTAATTAATACCAACGCCTGCTAAATTCCTTTCTCAAGTAATTCTGCAGGAAAATTCACAGGGTCGTAAACGATACACGGTTGGCCCCGTTCAAGGGCTATTACGGTAGTTGAGCGTAACTCCATGCGCGACGATGGCCGTAGGGCAAAATGCAAAATTGCAAAGAGGTTGCACTTCGAAGAGCAAGACTGAAAAAGAAACGAGAGAGAGAGAGAGAGAGAAAGTGCAAGGTAATAATCAAGGCGAAAGAAAGGGAGACTAGAGAGGAAAGATGAGAAAAGAGAGGAAGATGAAAGCTATTCTGGACTGATGAGAAAGAGACCAAAAAGGAATATGGTTAAGCGAAGAGAGACGCTGAAAAAGGCAAATTAAGTTGTTTGAGAACAGGGAGGAAGTTTGGCATAGAGATAGAACAATGAAATTAGGAATTGTGACAGTTTCGTGCAGCTTTCACGATGATATGTCATTGAAAACCGGTGAATGCTATTCGTTTTAATTATAATAATTTCACAAAAATATTTCCGTGGATCGTCACAACAGGCTATTAGGCCAAATCTGATTTCGTAGAAGATCTATCAGTCAGTTTTGCGTTCCTCTTGTGCTCTACCTACTATATCCCTCAATCTAATCAGCAACAGCGATTCGGTTAAAGAATGTCGTTATCTATCCCAGGCTTGCAGCCGAGTTGCACATTTCGACTGATTTTGCCTATCATCATCCCCCATTTGTTTCATAACATTTAGACTGCGCGTGAAAACACGCGATCGAACTCAGGGATGATATTAGTCGTAACTCATGCAGGGCACTATAAGGCTATAGAACTTGGAAACATATTTCCTAAATGTTATGAAACAAAAGATTGACGATAGGCAAAATCGGTCGAAATGTGCAACTCGGCTGCAGGCCTGATCTATCCTGAAGAATCTTATGGCTTAACTCCTGTATGAGTCAATGTTTTTGAAACAAATAATAAGCATGGTATTTTATAAATAACAAATTCATTCCGTCAATTGGCTATGTTTGAAATAGTGGATTTTTTCCACTCGGACATGTCATTCTGTGTGTATAATAGATTAAAATAGTACTCACTTTGTGACAGAAGTAAATACATATAAAATTTGTTCCTCTCAATATTTTTCATTAAACGTTTATCGGTTTTACTTTGTTAAATTTCACAGACGCTGAATAATAATCGCTTCGATTTGCACATGCATTTGTTATCAATTTGTCAATTAATGATGATGCATTAGCATTTACACTGAATAACACTGAATTGCGCACGATACACAGTTGTGATTGAGAAGGTACACGTTTGAGAATTTATTAAATTGAGTAATTAAAAAACCATTACCATTAGTAAAATTAAATCTAATGCAATCAACGTTATTTTTACTGTCGAAGTCTCTAGATCGAGTAACAAAAAACATTAGGAAATAAACATAAAAAATTTTTTTTTATTAAAAATTAAAAATTTAGTTTAGTTTAATTTAATTTATATCCTTCTGATTTTTTTTATTTAATGTAAATTTTCGGTAATTAGATACTAAACTTTTGTTTGGGAAAGACTGCAACATTAATCATTGTTATGTTTTATAAATAATAAAAAACAAATTATTATACAATGTACACATATACATATATTTGCTATCAATTTTAATTAATTAATTTTAATTAATTCATGACTGATATTAATTTTGAATAGTTATTTATTTTGATATTTATGTAATAATTGTATTATACTATAATTTTTTTATGAATACAGTTTAATTATATATATATATATATATATCAAATGCTTTTCTTTAATTTTGAATATAATTATAAATTCTCCATATATAATTTTTTTTCTTTCAAAATCAGTTTTTTGTGGTAATGAAACTTTTTTGAAGATAAACTTTATGTCTATTTTTAATTCTCTAATGCTTTTTAAATCATAATTGTCTTCTTAAGTAGTTAAAAAGAGATGCAAGATGAAGTGATAACATTTGGTAAATGTTCGTTAATTGAAATGCTCTTTTTACACGAAATTTAAAAAATAATCGTAATTTTTAAAATAATTTGTAAAACTTTTCACCATGCTAACAGAAAAAACGTATTTTAAAAAATTTTTCTTACTACGTATGAATTAACATTTTATATTTATTCGCAACAATTTTTTGATCGGCGCTGTGCAATTCATCTCGCGAAAGGGTCAAAGAGGCAATTTTCATGAAAAGGTCTTCCTGGCATAATTAAATCTGGAAAAATTCGCGAAGTCGTACGGTTTCTTCGCGTTCCGCCGGGATGGACAGACAGGACGGAAAAGGAGAAACTTTGGCACTCTGCAGATAAAATTTTCTAGCGTTTTGATCAAAGGGCTCAGCCGAGGACTGCAATGCGCGGCGGTTATGTCGCGCTCGAAATGTCGGCTTTAACGAGACTCGTCGTAGACGGGCTACGTGTTTTGAATACGAAGAAAAAACGATTGCGTGCATCCTACCGTCGTTGGCCATGGCTCCGTGTAAACTTTCTAAGGCGATTCAGAACTGTAGAAAATTAGATTACCTCTTTGCGTCGTTTATACTTTACGCGAAGAACGAATACGTTTCGAATTGATTAAGTATTTATATGGATAAATATTTTCCAAGCTGTGTTTCAAAAAGTATTGATTTTTTTTCAAAAAAACAACTCTTTATATACATCGTGTAATATGGTTCACTTAATATAAATTAATAATAAAAGTGTTGGGAGAAGAGCTACGAACCATAAGAAAACAATATTTAAATAAAAGATATAATATAATTAATAAGAACTAAACTAAAAACAAACGGCGTTTCTCTCTCGAACCCGATCGGGTCATTCTCATTGTTAAACATACAAAAGTGATAAGTATATACATATTTAAATTATAAACGGTTTAAAACTGATAGATAAAAAGATGAAAAAATAAGTACATCTTTTATTTAAATATTGTTTTCTTATGGTTCGTAGCTCTTCTCAACACTTTTATTATTAATTCTTTATATATTATTTATAATTCATTATAATTATGATTATTATTCTTTACAGATCTTTGTAATTATGAGACGCGTAGTATAATATAGCGTGATGAAATAATTATAATATACGTGTATTGAATATGTTCGGTAAAATGAAATAATTATATTACAATATGTTACAATTTATTTGTTTCGAATATGGAAATAGATCGTATAAGATAATGAGCTATCGCGTTCAATATATAATAAACACAGATATAAAAGGTACATAATTGTCCAGACAAATTCTAATTTTTAAAGATACATAAACACGATTTACATAAAATTGAATAACATAAGTTTGAGTCGATAAGGAAGATAGAAAATATAAAAAAAAAGAAGAAAAAACCGGAAAAAGGTAACCACTAAAGCGCAGTTTACGCGACACATCTTATTTGTACTGTCGCGTTGCCGGGAAAAACACCACGGCGAGAGATGGTTTCGATATTGCACCAGCTTCGACAGTCGAAAACGACCGGTTGAAAAGCTGAAACAATCCTCAGGCCGGCACAAGCCAAATGCCTTTACAGTCTCCAGTAGAAACAACAACGAAACGATTCCAGTGGCGATCGCGGTCCGTTCCTCTGAAATCGAGCTATTGCTGTACAACCACGTGCATTCCTTTTCCTTCCAAGCCGAAATGGAAACTATTTCGCGCACAGAGCTCGAACAGTGAGGAATATCCGCACAATGGTTTATTTTCACGATCGTTAAAGAGATGGAAAATTCTCAGACTTCGAGCTCCGCGACTGGGAGTGTTCGGAGAATTTATTTTCAAGTCGAAACGCGCGCGCGGACGAGTGTTATCTCGATAGATTTTCGACAAGCGGAGATAGCGACGGTTGTGTCGAGTCGCGCGAGCGGGGAGCGAAAAGAAGAAAAAAAAATTACGATTTTATTCAATATTGTGTAAGAAGTTACGCGAGCCGTTCGCGAGCGAAGACGCTTATCGGCGCGCAACGCGATACCCGCGTCGCGACGCTCGAACGACGCGACACGCGATCGGAAAACGTTTGCTTAGGTACACACGAACATCGCCGTATCACTTTAATGGCATTCTTAATAGCCGTAGGAGAGTTCCGAAGTTGATGCAATCTCAATTTCCCGGTTCCTGCGCCTGATATATCAGCGATTTTCCACCTTTGCGTTATCGTCTGGAAAGTTCGTCGAGTCATGCGGCGCTTCCGGAACCGTTGGTTTCGCCTAATAACCGTCTTCTGCCCAACGCAAACTGGTCCGGGCGCGTGCGACCTTCCTCCCCTCTCTCCACCACCTCTTTACGAATGCTGAAGTTTTTATCCCAATTAGTGAAAAAAATATGTTTAAAAAGTCATACTGTAATTTTCGAAAGCATATTTGCGACATCTCTAAACTCTCTAATTGAAATTTTACTAAAATTTGTTTAAAATTAAACAGTAGTAACAAATTAAAAAATAAATACACACAAAAACATATATATATGAGTGATTCAGCAAAGCTATAACTTGCTGCGCGAGTTCAACATTTATAACTAAAAAGATTTGATAGTTCAACAAAAAAATTATGTCTGTAAATAATTATCAGTATATTAATTCAGCTTTCTTTGATACAATAAAAATTGTATGTAACAAGTCTTCATTATGCAGCAAATATATGTGCTATTTCAACTAGCACGTTTTGTTATAAATCTTGATCTATATATTGGATTTATTTTCGTAAAAAGATACCTTTGCTGTATTAACAAATTTGCTGCGCTACACTGAAAAAAATGCATGTAATTTTACATGGAAATTACATGTTTATGACTGGAAAATTATTTAAATTACATAAATATGATTGGAAATTTACTGGAAATTGTAAATTTTCGATCATATTTAGATAATTTTCCGATCATAGACATGTAATTTCCATGTAAAATTGCATGCATTTTTTTCAGCGTATTACAACAAATATGATAAATAACCACTAATTTTATTCAGCTGTACAACGTTTGAAGTTTTACGTAGTGACGACGCGGAGCGAGAGAGACAGAGAGCGAGCGAGGCAATGAGAGTAGAGGGGGAAAGCCACTGGCGTGCCCGGGCCCCGGAGGGCATGATTTTTTCAACCTTCCTTGCAGATAAGAAAATGGAATATGGTATATTGGGCGCGATAGATTTCACCATACACTAAATGAATTTATCGGTTTCAGAGGTTTCATCTCTAGGGCAGAAATCCTCCTATACCGTGGGCATCCTCCTTTGTTTAAAACCATTGGAAAATGAGGAACGCGAGCGTGGCAGCGAGCCGAACGGAGTAGGGGAAGCCGGCGCGCGGTCGAGTGGGGATACTTGGTCGCTCGACGACTCGCGCGTATCTGATTTCATGCATTAAAATTTGCTAAACTTACATTTTCTCAGCAATAAATTGATATAGAAACATGATTTTTTTAAAATCTGGAGTAGCTCGACGAGATGTAAACAAATAGCTTAACCAAAAGTTTCACAAAGTAATTGTAATCATGAAATTTTTAGTTTTTCATTTCTTGAATTTTTATTTTTTTGATTTATTACTAAAAAATCACGTTTGAGTATACAGTGCATGTTTGACTAACAAATTTAAGTCACATGAGCTATATTTCTTTATTTAATATGCTGTAAAAAGTGTGCAAGTAGCTGTAAAAAGTGTCCAGTTTGGATATAATAATTCAATTGTTTCGATTATCTGTAAGGCAATTAATTGTTACTTCAATTAACAATCCAGATGATATCTTAGACAATTTTTGCTAATCAAAAATTGTCTAAGATATATTCATCGAAGTATTCGTAAATAAAAGTAATTTTATCTATAAAGTAATTTTACCTGGCATATCCTGTATAGAGATCAATGGACTTTACAAGGAATATTATAGATTTCTTTTGCGCGCGATCAGTTGACGATCAGTCCCGTTTATTGCTCGAGGCTATCCGTGCGAGACGTAATCGCGTGCTTGATGCAATTTTCTGTCTAACAGTACAACATGTCCATCCGAGTATGAATACAGCTTTCAAGTAATTGCAAACCACGAGAGAAACGAAGCGAGACACACACGCATTTCAGATACATATTGCTTCCTGATTTAATTAACTGACATATTTTGTCCGCGCAATTTGAGCCTTATCAGAATAGCGAAAAAATTACATTTCCTTCTTTATGTTTATAATTGGAAAGTTCGATACTACACAAATAATCGTTGCATATTATTTACCAATAAAATAATAATATTTTATTCATTGACATGTGAGACTTCGATTATTGAAACTGCCATGTGTAATATGCATATCTGCTTTCCTTTAGCATAATAAAATTGTTAAATTCTCATAAAATTGTCGCGATTCATTCATTCATCTCGCCGGATTTCTAACGTCAAATATAAGCATGCATAGTAAAAATATTTTGTATTTGTGTTAAAATCGGCCCCTGTTAAAATTTTGTGTTGAATTTTTAACATATCCGAATGTTAATTTAACTTAATATGATTATATTATTTCAATAATATTTTATGTTAAATTGATATTCAAAATTTCTTAGTGTCAAAATAACACAATTTATGAGTAAGTGAATAAATAATATAAAAATAATATTCACAGAAAATTGAAATTCAATAAACAAAGGCCATAAAGCCTTTTTGACCTTTGTTTATTAAATTTTAATTTTTTGTTGATAATATTATGAAGCTGGATTTAACATACTGTTAAAATATAATAATGTATAATATACATTACATAATAGGTACTGTTAAAAAATAATAATGTATTTTAAAATATAAATTCTAAGATAAATAAATAAAATACGTGTTAATTTAATATATCATAAATTTTAATTTTATTGAAAAATGTACTTCCACAGCTTGCTTAAAAATTACGGCAGTGTACATTTGTTGTATTAATTTGTTTATACAATATTTGTGTCATTTTCTAACATTTTTATCTTGTGCTAAATTGACACAAAAATTTCAGTGGACCTTTTAGGAATTGGAGATACGTGAAATGTGTTAAATTTAACACGAATTTTCCAACTGTGTGCATGACTCCAAACGTTAAACGCAAAAAAGGAAATGACGATACGATCGATAACTTTTAATGAAGTTCAAAGATTTCCTCGATTTTTCATATATCCCTCAGAACGCCGTTTCACTTTGGAAAACTACATCGCTCGTTACGCCTGCCGATATGTTTGTTCGTGTGTAACGTTGATCGCCTGCAGGCTGCGGTATAGTGGCGTCTCGCATCCAACTCCCTGACGGGACAACTGATGCGTTTCCAATACGGTTGCCTAACAGTGGTCTTCAATGCCAGCGGGACGAGCCCGCAGATCACAAAGTATACCAGATAGCGATTACGTGTCTGTCTTTTTTTCTCACAAGGAAACCTGTTCTTCTTTGCGCGATTTGTTGATGCGTAATATTTCAAATAGAGACTCTTAAAGTAAAAAAAACACATTTTATTCCACCTAGGTCTGCAATATTACATGAGTCAATGTAATAATAATGTATTTATTTACATATTGTTGATGAAAAATATGCATCAAACTTGTATATTACTTTGGAAAAGGAGTGTAGCAACTATCTGAAAACGTATTATATAAGAACACGTGTCTGATAATATATAGCCTGGTTTTTCTTATCTGTTATGTTATAATGCCCTCATTGCGAAAGGAAACACTTGCGAAATAATGTATGTATATGTAAATACCATGGTAATTATATTGCATATATATACAATATATATGAGAAGATAAAATCATCCAACTTTACGTAGAAATTAAGACAAAAACATTACGTGCAAAATGTTATGAGGAATTAAGCATTTTACCCTGTGAAATACGATTTAAAAAACGGAACTTCGTAAGAAACATCTTCACCGAGACCACCGCTGTAACACGCTCTTTGTAATCCGATTAACGAATAATTGAGGAAACTCTGTTTAGTAAAGGATGGCAAGTTCCGCTGGGAAAACATGCTCCGGGAACGAAGAAGAAAATTTACAAGGATAAGAGGAACTGGTCTGTACGAAACTAAGAAGGGAGGCGTTCAATTTAGATCGCGATTACGTGCGTTCATACACTTACGGCGTTCGAATTCAGTGTATTACCTTGTAACTTCCGAGATTTTCGATGACGCAGGGTAGACTGACGTCCCTTCCCAGCGCCACAGTGACATTTGGTATCGGCTCGGCAAATATCGGTGGGTCGGAAAGCGCTGCAACACATAAAGAAGTTACATTAGTTATAAGTACGTATCGACAAGTAACATAACAATTACACTATTTGACAAAATAAATCACAAGAACGTGATTTAATCATTTCCAATAGTCTCTCTCCAATAATCTTTTGAGTCCTGAACACGATCGCATTTATTTGCTCTACTATGTCACAATTTGCTCTACCGTGTAACAGATTTGCTATTAAAGTTGCAAAAAAGTGCTTTTTCAATGTACTTTGACATATTATAACTACAACATATTACATACGCAAAGTGTTAGAAAAATTTTATATTGCAGTCAAAATTAAGTAGATGTGTGTGTGTGTGTTAGAACTTTCAATCTTTGAAAGGAGTTTATCGTGTGATTAGTTATAGTTAGATTTTTGTGATAATTATGACTTATACATACTATTATTAAAGACTGTCAAATATTTTTTAATTACATTATTTAATTTTTCTTAAGGATTCTAGTTTCAGATCGTTGAATACTAATTTAATGCCAAAAAATTTATAAATTCAAAATGGTGGAATTAATATAGTAGATGACAAAATTAAAAAACGTTCGAGTTTTTAGAACAATTTATGTATAGTGAATTTTCCTATAATTGAATTTATTAACTTTCACATCAGATTAATATTCGTCAATTTGAAGAAACTTTAAATTTAAATAATTAAAAATTATATTTAAGTCTTCTTAATGGTCTATATCTATAAATCACAGCTTTAACGCAATAAATTACATTAATCATAAATTTTTTTTAATTGACATAACAGAAATTCCTTTTAAGAATTGAAATCATAACAATACTTATATACTTAATTTTAAACACAAAACTTCTTCAACTCTTATAGTTATAACAATACAAATAATTATAATAAGCCAAAATGCATAACAATGTATAGTAAACCGATATACGATACCGATGTACTTGTTATTTTCATTTTTGCATTAAGAATGCTACAACCTTCGATGACTTTAATTTTGACAAATGTTATACAGGACATGATCCTGAACAACATTCAAGAGGTTTTAGTCGATCGGACACCTTGCGTAATGCTAATGTCGGCGATACTATAACTTTCAAGTCTTATAACCTATAAACTATGTTATAGCGCTAGTAGTGAATTGTGGAACACAGCCTTCATAATGCGAATTCGCACGGCGATGAGCGACACGAAATATAATTGATGACCGTCGAGCTGCCATAAACAATAACGCGATTAACTTATCCTCCTCTCACCGATATTTTAGTATATAAAGATATCATTGACGAGGCGTCAATAAAACGATAATTGTGACTGATAAACTCCTGATGACCAAATATAAAATTCGTCGCGCTCGTATTGGCTCGTGAATTTTTCATCTTTGAACGGCTGTTCCGTTGAATTGTGGTCGTCGATCAGTGAGATCCGTTCGAAGATAAATTAGCGGGAAAAGATTACTCGTTGGGTCACATCTATCGTGTCACTTCCGAAATCCGCGAGATCATAACGAATGGCATCGACATATTCAAAAATATTTTTGCAACCGAAATTAAATTTCGCATGGAAAGAACGATTTCGCTCCAGTATCTATTTAAAAATTTAAATAGATACATCTCTAAATAATTCATATTATGCAAAAATTATTATTAATAGATACTTTTGTCGAACTATCAAAATATTATAAATATATAAGAAACTCATGTATGATACGCAATACTGTAAAAAGTGAAAACATTTCAGCAACCAGCTTGAACGTTCTACGAAATTATTTTTATAATTCCAACAGAATTATTTTCAGATATGGAAGAGAGTGGGGTGGTGGCATTCACTTAAGAAATTTTAATAATATTTTCATTTAAAATTGATTTTTTATCAAATTTGTTGCAAAGACATACAGTACAGGATAATAGCTTTAAAGAAAACCATTAAAATAATGATTAGACATATTAAATTTTTATTTATCGATGTAAAAAGATATAGTTGTTTTAATCGGTATAACCTATCTGTGAGGGGTCAGGGGGATCAGACTACAGGTCATTATAATCGAGGTGAGATCATGACAATTATGTCCATTTTGGGCATTTCAGTTGCAGATCATGACAATCATTTTTAATAAATCAATTATATGAAAAAATTCATGTATTAAACTATTTTTTAATTAACAATATTAAGAATGTTTATTTTAGACCGCATATGTGAAGAACATAATCAATATTAGAAATTAAATGCCTATAACGATCGAAGCTGGATCTTTAATGCTCAAATAATTCAATGTAAATTATAGAGGAGAAGGTGGTATTATGGCCAATGTATATTATGATTCATTTTTTCTTCGAGTCATTATGCAATGTCGCCATATTTTTATTAGTAGTATTCTAAGTAATAAATATTTCGTAACTTTGAGTCCAGAATCGATTCAACAACATTTTAACGAATGTAATTGTCAAGTTTTAAACTTAAATATCGATTATTAATAAAGTTATTGTGTAAAATGTAACTGGGGTGCCATAATACCACTTTCTCTTCTATACATATATACTATAATATATGTATTAATACATGCATATATGCCATATTCGTAGTCATTCGAACTGCGCGCCGAATTAGTTTGCCGGACTTATAAACGCAATTAAACTACTGTAATAATATCACAAATTAAATTAAATTGATAAGCAATCTTTAATAATAATTTGATGCTTAATCAAACATCATATTAGCAAGATGTAAATGTGCTGAAAAACTGTAAATAAACTTATTACGAAAAATATTATCTATTTTTTAATTATAATAACACTTTCAACATGCATTGTTGAAAATGCAATTATAAATTATAAATTAAAAATTATAAATTTCAATTATAAATTATGCTATACAAGTTAGGAAGTATATACATGGGTATAACCTAACCTTTTTCGCGGCGCACGCCTGAGTGCCGCGATCCGCGCTGCATGATTTTCATGACCCCGATCGTCCGCGTAGTAAAAAAACTTATAGCAAATAAAAAAAATGGAGATAATTATATTCAATTTTTTTTTATATAAAAGTATGCTAAAAACGTTATTATAATATCATTACTTTTTATATGAATTATTACTGAAAATTTTCATCGAATGTGTCTTTTTTGTAGAAATTCATATATGCTTAATAATATATTATTTTAGATAAACTTTATATTAAATAAAACATTAGATAAAAAGAAATCTATATTATTCGCTAGAATTCTCATAATTGAAGTGATCGGTTCGATCCGCTGAGCGTTATGACCCCGTTCTTTCCTACCTAGCTGAATTTTTAGACACTTTAATGAATTTGTTCTTTCAGTGCAATTGCATTTTTTTCAACCGTCGCGTCGTCACGGTATGGTGCAACGCTTAAGTATTTATTCATGCTTATTTATTCATGCCTGTAAAATTATTTTAATTACAATCTACTCGTTTACATTTTTTTTCATTAAAAATTTGCTTATTTGATTTCATGCTTACCATATAAAGAACACTTATTAGCATCAAATGTACGGATTAATTATTCACGCTTGAACGAACAATCCGATTTCATGGATTTTTATAATGCAATATATCCTGTAATCGTATTAATAGATTGCAATTATGCATACATATAAGCTATTCATATAATACAAATGATAGCTGAATGGAATGTTGGAAAAAATGATGATGCATGTATGGATCGAAGTTATATATGATACGTTTCATTAAAAGTCCATTGCATTTTGATCATCATTATATATATACTACTATCAAAATAAAGTCATGTGTGTTGTCATACTCGATCAAAAGATGAAAGATTGAAAAAAAAAATATATATATACAATGTGATCAAAAAAATTATATATATGTATATTATATATATTTAAAAAATATATACATATACAATGCGATGAAAAAAAAATATATATGCAATATACTGTATTTATAAATAAAGCATATATTTTATGTATCTCACGTTATTTCACCAAATATTGTCAAAGCTTATGCGATATTCGTGGAATATCTCGTAATACTTGGTCCACTCGTTGGTGCGAATTTTTACGAATATACACCTGTACTCGGAATACGACCAATTATCATGCAGACAGGGGCATCGCGGAATTCGAGTTTAAATTTATATAGCGACGATACTTCTCGTTTAAAGTTGAACCAAAACGCATATATCGTTACAACTGCGAGACTGAAAGTGTGCTCGTAGAATATTAAACGTACAATATTTTCATCATTATTATTCCCGTTGTGCCAGCGCAAACTGGAATATTCAACCGATGCCGCCGGATAATCCTTCATATTCTTTCGCACTTTGCGTGTAACCGCAAAAATCGCAAGGTATTTGTATTTATACAATGCAGGGGTGGGGGATGCGCATCATCATGCACCAAAATTTAAATAGCATCGCTCGAATCGTTTGACGAGCAACGGAAAAAATTTACTCCATTCAGTTGACAAACGTCACACTCCTGACTTTCGTTTTAATAAACGCATCAACGTTTTTGGTACTCGTCAAAGGACGTTCTGTTATGCTCGTGAATACGCGAAACCACACGAAGTTTTATCACAAAATAAAATAGTAGGATTAAACGCAGGTTATCAAATAACGTTATCAAATAACGACAGATCAATTACCTTAAATTACGAACATCTTGTGCGTGGTATGTTATGTTAGTTATATATGAACCTTTCCAAAGTAATGATCGACAATTATTTTCCATTTTTTTTCCTTTCGTTGTTTAGTTCAATAAAAAAATTATTTTATTACGTGTGTGTTAGTCAAATTAAAAATTCTCAATAAATGTTAGATGTTATAATATAATTCGCATTCAAATACTTATAAACGTATTCGTAATGAAATATTTTTAATAAATTGATACAATAATTAAAACAAAAAAAAAAGGAGATAATAATTAAGAAACTATAGCTATATTATAATAAAACGATCATTCACAATACTGTCATTGACGTTGTGAGCGAAACACACGTTTAATGTTGCTTGTTGGCATGGGAGGAAAATCGAAGGTGCTAAAAAGAAAAAAAGTAACTGATGCCGGAACGTCCGTGACAACTCTTCTGAGGAACTTTTGGAGCTTGTGCACTTGAGAGTGAAGTAGGAGGGTAGTTGGCTGACTGCTCAACCGGAAGAGGGCAGCCGTCAATTCCGGTCGAAGACTTCGTACTGACCGGAAGTCCGTGCACTGACATACACCAATGTGACGTGCGACGTCTCGGCGAAAACCTGACAATCCTAACACTTCGAGTTTCGATACTGTATTCACTATCATGTTTTTTGAAAAACGATTTACGATAAACGTTCAGATCCGGATTTGTTATTTTCTTCTTTTCATGGTGGAATACTCTGTTATTAATCTGCTATTAAAATATCGAAGCTCATCTTTCTTTATATGCTGGCAGGAAACGACAGTTTAGCACGTCAGCAATATTAACAAGCTAAATATTTTCAGTATTTATTACATTACGGAGAATTTTTTTGCAAATTTATTTGTTATAAAAGAGGAACGAGCTAATTTAACTAAAGCAAAAGACTTCCTATAAGGGATTTGTATCGTATAATATTCCATTTCTGACTGAATCGTATAATATTTGTCTAATATATTAAATTATTTTTATATATATGTATACACACATATACACATTTCATGGCAAATTTTTCTCATCTAAAGGATGATGTAAATAGTAAGTAAAAAGACTTGAAAGGCTGGAAAGTATATTATTGACGCATATTATTGACGCAATCACTTGTTAAATATAACGTATCGTTTTTTACTAAAATGTTTTAAAATGTATAATAAAAGAAATTAATAAAAGGATATAGGGAGTGCTCTGAGAAAAGAAGCAGCGCGAGTTATTTTAACGCGAACAGAGTTTTCGGAAACTTTGCGCGTCTCTGGTAGCAGGATCGACTACTAGCTTTATGGGTGGCCAAAGAGAATGCTCTGGAAAACTTCCGAATGGTAGACTACGGCAAGGTCGAGTTGCGAATTCAAATTATTATTTAGTCGAGAAAGACAAATTACCCCGGCCTTTCTGATGCTGACTACTATGAATGTTGTACTGTACGCGAGTAGTTTAAGCGAGGCAAAACCAATTAAAGTTACCAATTAAAAAGCTAACGTTGCGTGAATACTCGTGCAATAACTTAAATCATCTAAAATGTCGACATTTCATTCATAAAATGTTACATATTAAATGAAAATGATTCTTGAATTTTAGTGACATAAATTAAAAATTAAAAATATTTATTACTTTAATTAACCGTTTCTGTCAATTACGTTATTGATTTTGCCATCTTTTTATAAAACGAACAACTCAAGAGAAATAAATACAATAGGAAAAAAATGCGCGACTTTTTGTCCATATATTGTAGTTGTCCACATTGCTCAACGGTATAACAGATTTTTATGGTATTTAGATTTTTAAGTAATTTTCATGATATAAATTTAGACATACCAACGATTTTTTCGAATTTGATAATTTTTAACTCTCATAAAGATAAAATGATGATGAAG
Source organism: Mycetomoellerius zeteki (assembly GCF_001594055.1). Taxonomy (NCBI): domain Eukaryota; kingdom Metazoa; phylum Arthropoda; class Insecta; order Hymenoptera; family Formicidae; genus Mycetomoellerius; species Mycetomoellerius zeteki. The sequence goes on from NW_017255910.1 coordinate 202,422, forward strand.
TATACTGAACAATGTAACAATGTAATCGAAACTCGAAGTGGCTCAATTAAATAATAATAATAATATTGTATATTTTTGTATTATTTATTTTTTTTTATTGATTGAAATTTCTGTATAGACATAAACAAAGCAAAGAAAATTAGTAAAATATATAATTAAAAAAAGTCAGTTTTTATAATTGTTACGTCCAGACGTAGTGTGCCCGATGAATAAAAAAAATTTGTAATTGAGCTCCAAATTTATTCATAATTTTCATTTAAAAAAATGTAATCATATATTCATTCAAAATTTTGGGTTTTCAAAAATATTTATTCACAAAAAAACTATGAATATTTAACGAGTATTCATATTCATTCAAACAAAATATAAACTGAAAAAGAGAGCTGCAATAAGCGCGCGCAATTGTCATCCCTTAATTATAATTGGCATTTTGATGCCTTTAAGTAAAAAAATGAATTTTATTTATTTTTGTCATTGAAATATTCAGATTTTATGAAAGAAACTTAGAAATTTTGAAAAATATTTTAGAAAGCAATACATTTTTTGTTTATAAATATTTATTTAATAGAGCGCCATACATGTTCCAATATACTTCCGGTTACATCACAGTAATGTTATAAACACTATAAGATATCTTGGACATGTTCATTATAGTCTGAGGACATTAAATTCCGAGATATATTATTTATTCACAATAAAAATATCTTTGTTTAACCTATAGGTTAAACAAGAATGCCTATCGTATAGGTCGCGGTGTAATTGCAGCCATATTGTTATTATAGATTTCTGTTTTCTCTTGTAGGTTTACAGGCTATGTGCAGATAATACAGAGTACAAGTGAATACGAAACAAAAATATTCGTAATCATATTAAAAAAATATTCATCCAAATGGAATGAAAAAGTATTTATTCGTTTCTTGACGAATAAAAAAGATGTGTATTCGAATGAGTTTTTTCAATCATTTTTTATTCATTTATTCGAATATTAGGTGTATTCACCGGACACACTAGTCCAGAGGACTCCCACGATTCTTTCTTTCGTGGAGAACTGAATTTCCAATAATCGTTATGAGAACCGAACTAAAATCCACGAGAAAAGACTTAAATAGTAATAAAATCTTCCCTTTTAAGTAAAGAACCTAGTACATCTGCTCTTCCACTATCATAACTGTCATTCAAAGAAAAATAAAAGAAAACGACGCACGTGAACTGTAAAAATGCCGAAATCTCTTCCTCAGACGCTACGGTTAAAGGGATAATAAATATATCTATTAGAGGGACGCCGCTGGCGCCAAGATATTTTCTAAAGGTCAAGTCGCGGACTGGTTCCTACGGATCCGCAATCCGCAATCGTAAAATTGAAAAGCGACACGCAACACTCGAGGGGAAGACATTCGTCCCTAAAACTATTTTAAAATATGAATTATTTGAATTTTAAACTAAAAGTATGACATTACTTCTTCTTCCAATTATATCCATTATAAAAATAACAACCAACGCATTTTTTTAAAGTCATAGAAATCAGAAGTGAATAAAATTGTAATCGATTATTGTAAAATAATCAAAATAAGATAATCAATTTTTTGTTCTTGGGCGAGAATATGATGTTAAACCAAGAGATAAAATTAAAAGCCGATGAAATTGTTAAAAGTCAAATAATTATGTTTCGGGGCAGTCTAAAAAGAAAAAAATCTAATTAAAAAAATAATAAAAAAATAAAAAGATTCTAACGTAATTTTAAAACTGAAAGAAAAAAGAAAAATAGAAATTTAAAATATAAACAATTAGTTAAATAATAAAATTAAGAAATTACAGAAAATGTGTAGAGAAACCGTGATATAACCACTTCCTTGCCTTCTTTTCGCGAGGCTACCATCAAACTCATATTAACCACTGACCAATAATTCTACTAGTTACTTCGCCATAAATTGAATTGTATGCGACTTTACTAAGATTGATTGGAATAATGTGAAAGTTCTGGAAGTCGAGAAACATTACAACAAGCGTTTATTTGCTGAAATAATACATAGTATAAACAACCAATCAAATGGGCTTAACATAAAGACGGACACGGATGGTTTAAACAAGAGCTACATAGAAATCCTCAATAAATTGTAATAATATGTTTGTTTCTTTGTTCACATTGACCACAATGTCACTGCGTCAGTTATCGTTTTAATTTAACGATTTTGACTCATTATAATATACGTCGTTTATAAATAATCTATATTGTAATTGTTATTTAAAGTAATCTCATTTTAAGAAAAATTAGGACATTCTGATCTCAAAAATAATTTTTTTATTCATATAAAATTAACTTTTTTTTAACTTAAGTTAATTCAATCTTAATTTAACTTTTATTAAGTTAATCTTTTGTTCCTTTAACTTTTAACTTAATTTTATTAATTTTATAAGCCATTAACTTTAACTTAATTTAGTTTAAAAAAACATTCTCTTATCCAACCCTGGTAATAAGAGATACTCGACGTCACAAGTACGTGTTAATATTTGTTATGTTTCTTGAATACGTGACAATCGAAGACAATAGTCCACAGCTGTGAGTCGTATCAGTTATAGTCCACGCATGCTGTTACTTTATTCTGAGTACTAGAACACTTCGCTGCATGAATATTAGTATAAATAGACTTACAAATAGTGATATTCGAACAGTATGCTGCGGTGCATTCCAGAAGTCACAGTAAATAAGCCGAATATGTTCGCAAATAAGATAATATTCTTCGCGTAAATATATCTACTATTGTTCCAACCTGCATTTAGTACATTTGTATACCGCATAACGCATCTCGCAACGGATAATTTCTGATTTCAAGGTACTATTTTCCCTTTTGTTTTTTATAATAAAAGAAAGTTGCCGATATACTGACATAGGTTACTTTAGGAGACCTATGTCAGTATATCGGCAACTTTCCTTTATTTCTCATAAACTGATCTTTACACTTTATTAATACTGATAAAAACATAATCTGTTTAGATGATTAAAAAAGTAAAAACCTATAATTTTCATATATTTATGGCTGGTTTCCGTAAAATTAGTTAAAAATTCTATAAGTGTGAAAGTAAAATTCTTACGATTTTCTTTTGCAAATTACGTAGTTTAAATAATAGTTGTTATGTTACTGATAATATTAGATCCTTTTACATGTTTGTAATTTCCTAAAACTATTTTATATTTTTCTTTCTTTTATTATTCCTATACTATAGTCTTAAATATAAAATTATAGCCTAGAAACTCTTTTAAACACAATAAAAAGTGGACAATAAGAATAGAGAATAAGGGTGAGTTCACACAACTTGACAAAAAACAGAAAAGCAGTAGCCAATCAGAACTCGCGCTAGTAGACAGTTTCGGCTTTCTGTTAGCTTACTGCTTAAAGTACTTTCCTATGACAATCGAAATTTCGAAAAAGGGAATCTCGAAAAAGTCGTACGACCAATCAGAATCTTTTAAATTTAGCACACTATATATAAACTAATAACTTTGATTGATCGTTTGATTTTTCAGAGATTCCGTTTTCCGAAATTCCGACTGTCATAGGTAAACACCCTTATGCATGTGTCGCATTGGAGATTAAGGATTGTGAATTGAAGTTTAGAATTCAATCAATCAGACAATTTTAATTTTAATCTGTTTGATTCTTATTGGCTGAATTTTTATCCTCAATTTGCAATCCTCAATCTCCAATGCATAGTGTGACACGGGCATTTCTGCTTTTCTGTCATGGTATGGGGTGCGGTCCACTTGGCGCCACAAATGTTTTGAAGCGTTTGATTAACCAATCGAAAGAAAGAATTTTACTAATTGACCAATCAAAAAATGCTTCAAAACATTTGTAGCATCAAGTGGACCGTAACCATGAACTCATCCTTATAGAGATTTCAATTTATCATAGCGAATTCGATTGAACGCACTCAGTGGACGCACGCATTGGACTCATATTCTGTACATGTCTACCAATAGTTGTCGGTATCGTTAAGTAGCTATACAAAATATGAATCTCGATGTTTGTACATTAAACCCGTTGTACACAAATTGATGTAAAAATATGTGTTTACCATTTGATTTGTTACCAGAGATTTGTTAAATACATATTTCTATGATATATGTTGCACATATTGATATCGTTTCCTTTGCACCATTAGGGAATCGTAGATAGAGCTGTAGAAAAGGTTCGTCGCCGGGATTAAAAATTCATTTTGTAAGTGAACAAAGGACAATACATAGGAAACATTACAAGTAACAGAAAATGTTATATTTATTTATTTCAGGTTTAGTTGTAAAAAGAAAAATTGTAGGAAAATTATTCCAATCTTTAGTCAGATGAAACATATGTAGCACTTTCTGAAAATGGATGTTTGCTTAGTACATTATTTAAATCAGAGATCAGACTATCCACAGTAATGTTATATAATAAGCTTTCATACTGTCCTTCTAGAATTTACAATCGCCAGATAAGGATATGCCACCACATTATAAAAGTCTATATAACGTTTTCCATCCGAAGTATTAGAGAAGACCTGATTGAAAATAACAAATATAACTCAATGAATCAGAATATGAATCATACTGAAAAAAAAAATTAAATTTTAAATACTTGTTTAAGAAGTACCAACATTTACCAATAAAGAAAGATAACATTTAAATCAAGTTAATAATTTTTGTATCAAATAAATATTACGTTTAGTAAAAAATATTTAGCTAAAACTATTTAAACAGATATTAAGATTCACCGAAACGAAGTAAGCGAAATTGTATAAAAATAATATACAGATCTTTCTTTTCTGTTCTTCGTCGCACTGGCGATGTAAACAATTGTTGGTCCCAAAAGGTTGTCGATGCACAAATCCACAGCACAAAATGTCTCATCAACATCAGTGCGATCAATTAGTTAACAATAAAAATATCGTTACTGTAACACTCACATGTTTTAGCATGATAAATCGTATTTAATATATTTTCGATATAAATTGCTGCGCTTACAGGTAGGTACTCCCTGATATGTATATTATTTCAGCTAAATTATTTCGTACAAGCACATACCGCATAGTTTTTGGACTATTTTAGACTATTTTAGAGTTTGCAAACTCTAGAGAAATTAATATCAAAATAGTTTTGGAACTTTTTCGTCCGCTCAGTGTCGCGTTTATAAAGTTTCATTAACGTGATATAAATCCATACATTTAAGAATTGTCACGGTACAATTTATCGAAGCAAATTATTGTTATTACGTTCTAAATTTTTCTGTGTCACGCGTCTTTACGCAGATATATTCAGTATATTCTCGATATAATGAAACATAAAAGTTACTGTGTCAGTGTCATGTATGCAGATGCGACCTGAAATTATAAAATATCCGGAATTGTGTGCGTGCGTGCGTGCGTGCGTGCGTGCGTGTTGAAATCGAGTTATAATAATAATTTCCTCAGAAGAGAAATCGCAATAATCGCACTTTAATTACAGAGTCGAGCATTTGTTTACAAGATATTTCCATTTAACGCAATGTCGGATTCCGCGAACCTTATTTTTCCACTACCGAGATCAGTCTGGGTTAGGTAGGATGTATTGTATGATATCTACGCTCTGTTTAGCCAGTCGAGTTGCAACTTTCAAGGCAGCAAGTTGTAGTGCTAGTGGCGACCATCGCGAGACATATACGTCCTGCGAGACACGAAATGTCGCTTGTTGTACGAGTGATGCGACCTATCGAGACATGTAATTTCGTAACAACGTGCAATCGGTTGCAAAAATGTGCTTTGCACCATAGTGAAACGTCAAGGACATGGCAACAAAAAATGATTTATTCATGACGCGATAGGACCGATCGAAATTAATCCAAGGAAAACGCAAGGTACAAATTGCCGAATCGAAAATCCCATCATATGACACGAGTTAAATTGCACGTAAATGCGAATTCGACCGCGAATTATAATAGCGACGCGATTATGCAACGTGATGGCACGACAACCTTCGGCGCTCCATTTAACCGCTTTCCGATTATCATTAGTCACATCGCTTCGAAAATCGATGATACTGCGAAAAAACTTACGATAATGTTAATTATTGGCTTATTACATGTGTGTTGAACTTGTACAAAATGACGGTGTAATCTATCAATGTTAACGTCGGCTCTTAAGGATTGATGTACTACGGGAACCGTGACTTCAAATTACCAATATAGAACCTGCTGCATTCATGACGTAATGTCAATGAAAAAATGTTGGCAATAGTGTTAGTTACGCCATTAAATTGAAACTCAATCGATCAAATATAATCACGGCAAATGGCAATGAAAATTTAATTATTTTCCGTGAATTTTGAGAGAGTAAAGAAATGTGTATAAAATGTTTTCTTGACAGAATTTACTTCACGATTAAATTAATATGTTGAATTATGAATATTGTTTATTTCAGAAATTTTATTGGTACACTATTTTATACCGTAGAAACCATAATTTAAAAATAAACTTTATAATTGTGATAAAATTATCGAAACAGAAAAATTAAGGTGATTTGGGGGAAGTTAAATCTTTGTTCTTGAATAACTTGTTAATATTATTGAATTAAAAAAACGAAAAGGAAAGAGCTACGAGCCAAAGGTTTATCGTTATAATTTGAAAATTGAAACGTTAGTAAATAAACATATCATTTAGTTAAAACATTAATGTGCCAGCGAGAGATAAACAAACAAGACAAAACAAACGTTTCGATCCCTGTTGGATTATTATCAATATTAACAAAAAAGTAACGGTGAAAATATTACAATGAGGATATAGATGTCAATATATAAAAATATAAAAATATATAAAAAAATATACTTCGCTCTCTCTCTCTCTCTCTCTCTCAAAAAAAACTCTCTCTCTCTCTCTCTCTCTCTCTCTTTCTCTCGCAATATTAACGCTGTCAAATTTTAGCCTAGTTTGTAGTAGAATATATAATTAGAATGTTGGTATCGATTGTAACAAAATTGTGTTCTTCTAGTTATGTACAGAATAGAATTATTGTTTCCGTTAAAAAGAACAATTATAGAGTAATATAATATAATAGGATATATACACACTAAGAAACATCAATGGAAATTAACGTTGTACAATGTACAATCATACATTATATTTAGTTAAAGTAATTTAGTCGCAGCTAAATTAAATGAGAATAAATATCGTAAATAGATGTTAGTAAAATGTGAATCTCAATCAATATAAAATATATTCCAAGCGCAGAGATTTAATTTTTACACAATGCGACGAGAGTGAAAAATAATGTCATTTCTCTTCAATGTTCTAAGACAATATAAATTGACATTCAAAGCAAGAAGATAAAGTCGATGTGGTAGAATAGAGGGAAAGGAGAACATAAGAGGGGAAAAATAGAAGAGGAAGAAAAGAGGGGGGAGGGAATGTAAAATAAAAAAAAGAAAAGTAATTATGAAGGAGAGAGAGATTGTATAAATCTGTAGGTAAGATTCTGATAAATAACGATTCGGTATCATTTTGTTTATTAAGACCTTGTTTTTGTCTTTTAATATGAATCATTTCAGATATCAATCTTTTGTTGTACGAAGATTCGCTATCCAAAATTTTCACTTCATTCCATCTTGTGGTCAAAATTAATACGATGATCGGTTATGACAGTAGGAGAATCAGTCTCTTTTCATTGATATCTGAGATGTGTTTGCGTAATCTTGTACGCAATTTTCTTTTAGTCTGACCAACATAACTAGCCTCACAATCATCACAAGAAATCTTATATAAAAGAGATACTACATCCAAATTAATAAAAAATCTTTTTGCTAATATATTCCTGTTGATCTAGCATTAAATAGCATCGATAGGAGATGGAATCATATTTCAGCGAAGACAAACATATCTAAAGACGAATTTATTATTGCAGTTTATTTAGCTTTATTTTAGATTCAACTTTTTTTGCTTTTAACATAAAACTTATAAACAAGTATTTGGTACTCCAATGGGTTCACCGTTATCATCGATAGTCGCTGACATTGTAATGCAAGATTTAGAAGAAATAGCAATCAATAAATTAATAGTACAACCTTCGTTTTATTTTAGATATGTTGATGATGTAATTCTTGCATTTTCATCGAATTAATGATACACTGAATACTTTTAATTCTTTACATATAAGATTACAATTTACTATAGAGGTTGATACAAATAACAGATTGAGTTTTCTTGACACGATGCTCATAGATAATCAGAGAATTATATTTGACACTTGTCATAAAAAGACATTTTCGGGAAGGTTCCTTAATTTCCATTCAAATCATCCTGTCTGCTACAAAAAAGGCACAATCATTAGTTTTATAGACAAAATTATTCACTTGTCACATTCTCAGTTTCAACAAAAAAATTTAATTGACGCTGTTCATATTTTTCTCAATAATTGTTATCCTCTCTCTTTCATCTTCTCTACAATTGAACAAAGATTAAAATTCCATATACATAACAAACATATTAATGCACGTAATGTACATGTTAAAGATAAATATTTCACAATTCCTTACGTCAAATCTATCTCCGAAAGTTTCCTACCTATTTCTAATATCTTTCATTGCAAACTAGCTTTTTCCATCACAAACACGTTAAAAAATTATATTAAGAGAGGAAAAGACAAATTAGAGTTACTTTCTAATCAGAACGTAGTATATAAGATTTCTTGTGACGATTGTGAGGCTAGCTATGTTGGTCAGAGAAAGAAAATTGGGTACGAGATTACGCGACACATCTCATATATCAATGAAAAGAGACTGATTCTCCTACTGTCATAATCGACCATTGTATTAATTTTGACCACAAGTTCAGATGGAATGAAGTGAAAATTTTGGATAGCAAATCTTCGTATAACAAAAGATTGATATCTGAAATGATTCATATAGCTATTAGCATACTAAATATTACAAAGAGCATGTTTCACGATCTTTTCGTATTTCGTATAATCTTTTCCAATCGACATTCGCACGAACATGTTCATCTCTGTCGATAACTGCGCAACTGTTTACCACCATGCTTTCGTATAGTCAGTATGCGCGTTCAATAAAGAAACTATAAATAAAGTGGCGTCTTCTCTCCTGTGGCATCTTCCCTCGAATTATCTTATATATTCTCGTTCTCGAGAATACACAATGTGTAATCACGCATATAATTAATACTAATAAAAAATTAAATAAAATATATAATATACATATGTGTATTATTTGTGTACGGCATTTATAATATTTGCGCACAATTGTTCTAATTTACTTGTAATTACAACAAATTAAAATGAGATTTGTTCTATTTTAATTATGCGACTGACAAATAATTTTGTTTACGCTTTTAACAAATAAGCAGAGTATAGCGTAAAATTAATCATTAACTATTTAATTCTCTGCGTTCATCATTCTAACCACCTTCCGGTTGGTGCAGTCCTCATTATTGTCAATTAGGATTAAACGGTTCAGTTGTGTATTTGCCTACAATATTAACTCACTTACTGCGTATTAAATATTGTAAATGATCGATACGTCCGTATAATAAATAAATAATAGTAAATTTTTACGTAAAACAAATATCTGTCTCATATAAAAGCAGAAATAATGAAAAAGGCAAAATTAATCTCGACATTAAGAAGTTTACAGAAAGAATAATTTTGTTGAAGTATCTAAAAATTTAGATAGATACAGATCTGAAAATAATTTTGTTGGACCATCAAAATAATTATATAAGAAACTCAAGTATATGATGAGCAATGCTGTAAAAAAATTTGACATTCTAGCAAATAGTTTGAATGTTCTATATAATGCAACAAAATTTATTTTCAGATCTTATCTATAGCTGAATTTTTAGATACTTCAGCGAAATCATTCCTTCTCTGTATTTAATATTCGATATATTATACATTTGCGAGTACATCCTCTCTCTGTATCGTTATTTTTATGTATTTAATAATTTATTAATTCATTTATTCATTCCTAGCTTTTCATCACTCATAGTTCATTGCATATTAATCAATTAATCCATTAACTATCTTGCCTGTCTTAAATGTCCATTTAAAATGCTACGTACTGCATACAACGCAACTGCGATGAGAGATTAAAGCACGCTCTATACTGCAAGTAGAGAAAAAGACCATTCATGTTGGATATCATAAGAGAGCAATTTTTAATCAAACGAAACCTCGTGTTCACGTTTCCCCACCGTCCTGATACCCGCCTACAGACAACGTGAGCGGATAGAACATCTATCCCAAAAGAACATCAAACAATTTACGATCTTTTGAAAGAACTCGATTATTCATCCATGAAAATTTCTCCTGTTTCATCGAGCTCTTTCATCCCAAGAGTCGTGGCGAATTAATCGTCCGTCCTCTTGCACTAGTTGCATCTGATATCTCCTTGAAGCTTAGAATACCTCCAACATTTTGCTTTTATTCTATCGCCTGCTTTCTACTTACCAAATTATGTATGTATGTACGATATTGAATTACGTGTTTACAATTTTAATTTTGATTTTTATCAGTGTAACTGTTTTTATCTCGTTAATAATCAAGACATTTATTTTTATACATTTTTCTATTTATACAGGGTGTCTAACAACTACCGCATTTCCTCTTAAGAACATATTCTTGAGATAATTTTGAGACGAAAATCCTAATACAAAAATGTCGAGGATATAATAGTTTTTGAATTATAATTGGTTAAAGATATTGTGTAATTCGAAAATTAATATAGCCTCGATATTTTCGTATTAGGATTTCATCTTAGAATGTTTAAAAGAATCCAGAAATAATAATAGAGGCTATAAAAGTAATTTAAAACGGTTTTTTACTTATAAGCATTTAAAGTTAGCTTATAATTCAAAAAATTATTTTAGCTTCGACATTTTCATATTAGAATTTTCGTCTCAAAATTACCTCAAAAATATGTCCTTAAGTGGAAATGCGGTAATTGTGAGACACCCTGTATTATCATTGCCGACGAAACAAAGAAAAAAGATAATTTATTTCAAAATAAAAAAAATAATTCATCATAAATCTTGTCACAAATGTATTATACTTTAAATCAATACAAATACGTTCTAATTTTGTTTTATACAGATCGCGTAAAATTGAAGGAGATCACGTAAAATTGAAGGAGAATTTTCTTGGACTTCGATGCAGATCATAGCAGAAATACTAATTGGAGATAAGTGTGAGCTGATTCTCTCATACGCACGAAATACAACCTATTATAAAACATGTGAAACGTTTCCTCTAGAACTGCAATACATTGAAGAATCTGCTACATATATTCCTATAAAGAGAACTCTTTGTTAAATATAAATATATGTGTACATGATATCTCGGCGTAAGACACATGATTGAGCATTTTGATCATTAACAAATAGAAGTACGGAAACAGCATCAAATAATAAAGTAATTATCTTGCCTAATCGCCCTTATTTACTATATTATAAATATTAAAATCAAATAATTCTAAGGAATCTACTGAATTTGTCAGACAATCTGCAGATTATTTGTAATGAAATACCACAATTTTACATAAACTTTACGTAGAATGAGATAAGCCAATCTCGCATATATACATATATGTAAAAATCGATGCCGATGGAAACTTAAGACTATTGAACTGATTCGCTTCACGAATGACAATTTTCTTTTCTTTCTTTTGTTTTCTAATTGCCAACCAATGTACATACAACGTGGTTACCACATACATACATATATACGTGCCTTATTCTGACAACGTGAGTAATACGCCAGTTTTTCCGAGACCATAGCCGACACTAAAAAAAGAAACAAGTTTTCCTCTTATAACTCTCGTCTTCCACACGAAGAACAAATTGTACTTATGACTTTATATTTATTTATCAAACCATATCCGCATCATCGCTACAAGGAATATTTTCTATGAATGAAACTTGCAGTTATTTTCCACGATTTTCACCACCGTCAATATTTAAAGATCATTCACACTAAACTCCTGTTGTAGAATAGCAGTAGATATACGTGAAATAAACGATAGATATAAAAAAAATCTCGTTAAAAAAAGGTCACTATACAAGGTGTATACAAGGTTTAATAAATTATGCAAAGTTCTTTGCAACAACTATGCATGGCATGACTTGAAAATTTGTTCTGACGAGGGATAGTGCTGTTTATCTAATACGCGGTGATATTATTTAATTTTATAAGAAATGCAGATAGCATATCTTCAGAAGAATATTGCTAAAATAATGAAGAAGAAATCATGTCTCTTCATTGGTCTAATTGTAGTAACGATCTTGACAACCTGTCTCTATTATTCAGTCACTTATGACGATTTTAAAATTCACAACATATTTTTGAAAATGATTCGTGAAGAGGATTATTTTGCAAATGAAGTCGACAGGGCAAAAACATACAGAGAGAAAGGCATAAAAACTATTCTTCTGTGGAAGACATTCTTTGGCAATAAGAACTTTTTTTTCGGAAAAGGAGACATTTTCCGCGATTGTCCTTTCGATAAGTGCAAAATCTTTAACGATCAGAACTATTTGAATGTGGAAGATTATGACGCAATTCTTTTCCACGGTAACGAAATGAATGACTATGAAGTACCACAGAAGAGGAAGATGACGCAATTTTACGTCTACGTTAATTTGGAAAGTCCAGCCAATCGAAAAGTGCATCAGAAATATCAGAGAAGCTTTTTCAACCTCACAATGACATATCGTCTTGATAGTGACATACTCTGGACTTATATTATCATAGAAGATGTAAAAAGTGGCGAATTCGTCGCACCATCAAAGGATGTTGATTGGAGCGCTTTTCAAAATCATACAAGTAATATATTCTTTGAATGTGTTATATATCTATTTTTTCTTTATTCAATGCCGTTTTGCAATCAATGAAAATACTCAGATTAAATATTGTGTAAATGTTATTCAATATACGGATGAAAATTTTTTCATCCGTTATGCTGTAAAATCGTACAGTCTTAAAGGAAATTTAGCGTGACGGCCATAGAATTTCCGATGAAATCATTGTTTTATCGATTAAATGCAATTTACATACGCGATTTTACAATATAAATATACAATTTATAAGAACATATCACTACATTATTAATATCGCGTGCACACTTGTAAAATTTGTCAAAAGAGTGGATCTTTTAAATCAGATTTCTTAGCTTAACAATTCACCATTACTCATTTATTTATTTTACATCTGACTTTACCTTTATTTTGCGCATATGATCTGCATAACCTGCTTAACATAAAGTAAACGTTTTAGTAAATTACGGCCGGTATTCATAGTCCATTCTTATTTCAAGATCGTCTTAAGTAATGTCTTAAGATGCTAATACCGGTTTTCTTACTGGTTCATGACATTTTAAGATTGTACTTAAGGGAATTCATTGAAATATTTATTTAATGAACAAGTTATGCAGGCCTTATGCGTGAAATAAAGATAGAGCCAAATGTAAAATAAATAAATGATTAATGATGAATTGTTAAAATTAAGTTTGGAAACGTAATTTAAAAAATTATCTCTTTTGACTAATTGTACATATGTATGTATGAGTGCGATGTCAATGTAGTAGTATATAGTAATTTGTTAATGTAGTAATATGTGGTATGTAGTCTTGTAAATCGTATATAAGTCGCATTTAAGGGGATGCTGGAGTGACCAAATTGTCGAGACATCGCAAATCGATATAAATCTCCGAATTTACTGAACGGAATAAAAAATTCTTTTACTGAATTAAGGGGATCCTAAATTGATTACCGAACTTGATCGAGGTCGATAGTGCAGACTTTTTTAATTCCAAATTCGATAATAGTGACATCTTTGATTCATTCTTACATTATATTATATATCGTTCTATCTCACTTAAACGCATACATCTGTCCTTATCTAACATATGCCAGCACCATCTATCGCAAGACCGCGCAACTATTACTACACGGAATTTCGGCTCTGTTGACAGTCCCAGTCTTCGCAAAGCATCCGTATACACGTATTTTCCATTCGGTGAAAAAAGCTTTTCTTCTAGACTTTCAATCTTAGTTCTACAAACTCGGTATCGTTCGTTACAATAACGTGACCTCAGACTATGCTTATTTTCAAGATATAAACTATAAAACTCTTGTATGAAGCAAATATAGACCTGAGGTGTCAGCTGTACGAGCTAAAAGTAAGCGAATTTTTAAACTTTTCTTCGATTTTCTCATAAAATCCGATACAGCTGAGGTCCTGTTTGTGCGTACTTTAATTCTGTAAAAACAATTTTGCAATCCGTCAATTCAATTCGGAGATATTTCACCGAATGGAAATGATGGTAAAGTAGAACAACTTTAGCATCCCCTGACTCAAAATTGGAAGGTGCTGTAGTGGACTTTATAAAATCGAAAAAAAAAGTTAAATACTTACATTTTTTCAATTCATAGAGCTTCACTTGACGTAGATATTTTCTTAATATAAAAGTTTTAAAAGTCGTATGACAAAACAACAGTTCAGTATTCAGCATTTTACGTGCACAAACAATACTGAGTTTATGAAACTAAGATTAAAAGCTTAAATAAAAAGATTATATCGATCTGCAAATTACGTGTCTACGAATGCTGAGCCAAGACTCGGAATGATAAACAAAGGAGTGTCTAGCAGTAGGTATTCCATCTTGCAAGATATGGCGTTGCAATATGTTAAATAAGAACAGATGTATGCGTTTAAGAGGTAGATAATGTAAGAAATAAATCAAAGATGTCACTATTATCGACTTTTTAATTTAGAATTTAAAATATCTGTACTATCGTTCAGCCGTCACTCCAGGATCTCCATAATCGATAAAACAGCGATTTTGTCAAATATTGGCAGAGAGATACACCAAAATAATTTTTCTCCTTAAAATCATGAAATATAGAATACTTTACAGCAAAGTGATTATAGCCTATTCTTTATTGACTGTTCTTACATCTTTCATTATTTGTGCATGTCTTTTATGCGAAATGTAATTATTTTCCCGGTTATAAAACAAATAACTCTTATGTCTACAAACTACTATCTCAATAACAAATTCTTGGGCGGTCTATCTTTTCACTAAAGATCTTATAATCAGAGTTTAGCGAAAACGGATACAACTTCTGATTGGTTCTCTACTTTGGTCCACTCGGTATTCTTCGGATAGCTTCGTATATTGTTGGAAAACGAGTGCGAAGAAAAGAAAGAGATGGATAGCTACAAGCAGATGAGTAAAACCTATGTCAAAGAGGTTAGAAATCGCTCCAAGATCTCGGACAAAAAGAAAATTAACAAATTACAATTGCACAATTCGACCAATTGATCAACTCGATTGGTTTCTGTAAATATTATCGTTATGTATTGCCTGTCACGTATTCTAACACTTTTTGAGTTCATATAAGAAAGTAATATATCTGTTATTTCTTTCTGTCCGTCATTTTTGGTTTACATTCGCCAAACTCTGATTATAGGATTTCTACTTCTCATCATACAAAGCTACCTTGAGGACGCGAGAACTAATCAGTTTTCACAGATGCAGGGGACGCGGAAGAAGTGCCATCTGCGATATTGGACATTGTCAGGAGTAAAAGCAAGTCAGTATCTTGGTTGGTAAGCAACTGCTATGCTAAAAGTGGCCGATCGGAATATGTGAAGGAACTGTCGAAGCACATAGATGTCGATATTTATGGCAGGTGTGGCGAATTTAGCTGCGACCTGAACTGTTTTAAAGATGTAATCGAGGCCGATTATTTCTTCTACTTGTCTTTCGAAAATTCCTTCTGCGACAATTACGTGACAGAAAAGCTGACGAATCCGCTCAGGTAATAACACAATTAATTCAAATAACGAGAAATCGTTATCCGTAACCAGCACGTCAAGACAAAGGCAATCTAACTAGTATATTGTCAGATGTTTTCCCTGATCATACGCGAATGATACGCGATCATACGAAAGATGAAGTGAAATATATGTATAGCAGCTATACAAATGATTGCTATACAAGTTTTATATAGTATAGATAGTTTTAATGTACATATATAATATAGTTGAATAAACTATTTTACAGTTGCTATTACATCTTTCTTTCTTTAACTCTAGGCTTTAGTTCTTTACCGATTATTTAAATACATATTATTTTGCATATAAACGAAGATATAAGGTAATCGGATTCTATATGGCCTACTTCAGCTTTGCGATTTAAAAAAATTTTGTTATTAAGTTCAAAATTGAAAACTAATGGTCTGCAAAAAAGGCAACATTTCTGAGCATTAAAAAAAACTATAAGCATTCTTAAATATTTACATGGATACAGCAAAAATTTTAAAAAGAAGTAGCATTTAGGTTATGTTGGGTACATGTGTGTGTGTATATATACCTATATATATGTGTATATATTATACAGGGTGTTTCCAAATTAAATGGCAAAACTTCGGGAGCGTATAGAGGAGTAAAAAACTAAGAAAAAAAGTCCTATAGACATATGCTCGTTTTTGCTCCGTTTCAGAGAAATCGAAAAAAAATGTTT
>NW_017255910.1:219904-337905 GCF_001594055.1 Mycetomoellerius zeteki
GCCTGGCTGCTACAAGAGCCGTGTTTGACAGATGCAATGCTTGTATTGCTGCAAGAGGTGCACATTTCGAACAAAATCTTCATTAAAAAGTTTATAAATAAAATAATTAAAATAATAAATTAAATATATTTTTTTCTTTTTTCGTGATTTCCTGCGAAACAAAGCAAAAAGGAGCATATGTCTATAGGACTTTTTTTCTTAGTTTTTTACTCCTCTACACGCTCCCGAAGTTTTGCCATTTAATTTGGAAACACCCTGTATACATAATTCCAATTCTATACGTTTTTCGTAAAAAAAATCTTAAAAAATTGGAAAATAAAGACCCAATATTACTTTTATAAGATTATAAGTCTATTAATATATTGATATGCTTATTGATACGTAAGAATTAAGGACGCAAGAAATCATAAAATTATCGGATATCGGATATCCGATATTTTCCGGATATCCGACCGGATTCCGGGACAATATCTAAAAAAAAGCTGAGTAAAAAAAGAAAAAAAGAGCAAAAACGAAAAGGGATTATAAGGAAAAAATAGTGATAATAATTATTAAGGATACACCGGATCGTAAAATTATCGGATTAATCCTGTATATGAAACATATTTTTTCGGATCAATAATTTATGTTATGTTATTGTATAATATGATACTAGAAACAGACTAATAATAATTAATTTAAAAAATAATGAAGTATTTTCAATGACGTCCCGGGAAAAAATATTTTTGTATTTTTCGAGATATTTTAGTGTATCACTTAAAATGATTCACCCTGTATAAAACATTTTTTTTTCGGGGGTCCAGATCTTTTTAAATAAACGAAAAAATGAGTCATTTTTAACAGATATTACCAAAAAGTATTGTTTTTAATACATTTATGCCACATTATTAACTTTTTATTTAGGTACTTGTACATCAAAATTTGAATTTTTTTAGCTTTTAAGTTTATTTTTTAAGCTGATGTTAGTATATGAACATTTGATTCGAATTCGATTCGATTCATATTTGAACATATTGTCACAGATTCGATTCGATACGGTTCTCGATCTTGCAAATGCTTGATTCGCATATCTCTACCATATATTATAAAAATTGATTCGGAACGATAGCAGTTGTATCTAATTTGTAAAAATACCAACGATAAGCTTTATAAATAACGATAAAATTTTATAGGAATTTGACGTTATAATTTTCTATCGGATTTTTTTATCAGGGTATATTAGTCATATTATAGTTCTACTTTACAAAGAATTTCCTTCCTTTGATATTTATAAACAAAAAACGTTGTAATGAAAATACAAATCAAATATCGTATTGTAAATTGTAAATATAGAGTTACAATAACATAAACTATAGAAATTAATAACCATCTTGGTGATATATGGAAAGCAATAACACTTATATACAAAATATTACATCACGACTATAATGTTCTGCATTTTGCTGACAACAGAATGAACGAACTAAACAATAAAACTAATATAATTAAACTAGTCTGCACGACTTACTATAAAATTGTCTGTTGAGAGAGAGAATTCACCGTGTAATTAAACAAACAACAAGTAGATACCAGGCCAGTTATCTTATGTAAAGAATTATCATTTTTTAAATTTTTATTGAATTATTTCTGTCGCCTTCTTTGAATTGTCATTACTTTTTAAGTCACCTTTTTTAAAGCGAGTATTGCTGAGTATTCTGAGATGTTTTCTCAGAAAAAAAAATTATTAACATTTGATCGATATTTTCCTACAATCCTATTATTCATATGCAATCAAGTGGAGAACATATTCAAATTGTGCGCAGATTGACTGCTGCGTTACGCATTGACATTTAATGTAAATGCAATGAGCATAAAGTTGACATCAAAATTCCACGATTGTCTGGAATTGAAATATTATCGGTGATAGAATCGATACAGCAACGCGTCAATAAGTGAATCGAATTTATTGCTATTTGCGGATTGTGCAAAGTACAAATGGTAACGATACGAGCGGTGTTTCTTTTCCGTTTTTGTTCACACGAGCTCGATAAAGCACAATGTGGATAACGTTTTGGTGATCGTTAAATATGTCCGTTTATCATTCGATATTACGAATCATCAATTTTACGGGCATACACCCAATATCTAATGACAAATATATTTTGATACAGGCTACACATTAAAAGACATCTATCATTGTCATTTACATGTATAACCAAAGGTGCGTACATATTGTATATGGTATATCCAATCGAAGCCAAAAAATTACAAGGGCATTAAGGGGATCTTAAAGTTGTCTGTATTACCGAATAAACCATATAATTTTTGTATAACAATTAATACTTTTTTCCTCTTTTATAAATTCAGAAATCCTTTTCCAGGATTTTATAGTATATGCATTAATATGTGTCTATGAAGTGGAGTTTATGCCGAGAACGTCAAAAAATTTCAAAACTGAAACTTTTACCATAGAGCTGTCATCGTGACAACATTTGCTTCATATAAAAAAATGTGCAAATTGTACGAAATTATAGTAGTTCACAGACTAATAATTTGTACAAGAAACAATGTGCAGTTCTTAGAATTGAACTTAGATGTCTAATTAAAACGTTATTATTATACGAAAATTTATGTGTATGTATGCGTGAGATATTGATGTAATAGTATGTAGTGAACTCACTAATAATATATTAAAGGCCTAATGCCGGTCGAAGCTAGATCTTAATTGCTTATGTGTCAGTGACACGTAAATCGTCTGTGTGTAAGACTACTTACATTATGACTAATCGTCTGGGATCCCCTTAAATGCAAAAGCAATATTTTTTATTAATCATTTTTAATAAACACATATCTATCAAGCTTTCTTGGGGAAAAAATTTTTCATATCATTTCATCTCTTCTCTCTCTCTCTCTCTCTCTCTCTCTCTCTCTCTCTCTCTCTCAAAAATTTATCTATGAATATACTTTTTCAGATTCTATAAGAGTTCAGTTTCCTTTAGAAATTCTAGAATGAGAAATTTTATAATAGAAAACGTAGAATATTTCAGAATTCATATATGAAAAGTTTTAGAAAAAAATAATAGACTTCCTTGCTTCTGAAATGTTCCAATTCGTATGAAAAAATCAGACAAAATATTTCTAAAAGATTATAAAATTGTATAAAAATTCTGAAAAATTCTGAAATTTCCATAAGAATTATGAATTATTTAAAAAATTCTGAATAAATTTCCACCAAGGTGGTTTTTCAATTATCATTATTATTGTTTGTCAGAAAAACTATAATTTATTAACAATTTATTCAGCTCTCAGAAACAGCATTTTTTCTTATAAATAAATAATTTTTATTTTTTTTATAATTGATATGTGTAGATAGATATAAAATGTTATTGAATATGGAAAGCTAATTATATCTATATTATTTATTTAAATTTTGCATGAGATATATCGGTTTGTTTAATTACCATATCTTTTTTCCATACAGGTTTCATAAGTCGAATAAGCGAAACTGCAGGAAAGTAATATCAATCAATAATAGGATCTTCTTATCGATATACTTGCAGGTATAATGTCGTCCCGGTGGTTTACGGAAGCGCCAACTACAGTCAGTTCGCACCGCCAAATTCCTACGTGAATGCTTTAGACTTCGAGAGTCCGAAGGAGCTTGCCACGTACCTGAAATATCTCTCTCAGGATCTACAGCGATATCAAAGCTTCCTACAATGGAAGAAATATTATCGAGTTAAAGGAGGGACAAAGCGGGCTGTTTGTACTCTTTGTGAGGTGCTGCATAAGCAGAAAAAGCCAAAACTGTATTCGGATTTATCCGATTGGTATGCCAAAGATAAATGTACTATCCAGACGTTTTTGAAAAATGGAATCGATAAATACGCAACGAAACGTACGATAATGAATCACGAACAGAAACAAGGATCAGATTACAAAGCTGAAACATGGAAGCGTTAATAATGTATTCAAATAAAATATTTAAAAGGAAAATATCCTGGAATCAATTAAATTTAAACGTTAATTGTAAATTGATGTGATTCTGGATATTGAAAAATATATGAATATACGGTATAAATAGTAATCACATTCTTTTTTCGTTACATTATATTAATTTCAACTTCTATATTATTGATCAGAATTGTAACATAAATACTTTTCGAATCCATCTTATTACTATTAAATTGAATAGGACTTTGCGGAAATGTATCAGTAGATCTGATTTATCTTAGTTTCAGAAACTCTGATTTGAATACATAGTTAAGCTTCTATACGTGATGATAAGATATCCTCATCTATTATCCTATTATGTATATTGAACGTTTCTAAGTCTTTAACAAGGTCAATGATGATACAGCTTCGACGTTTGACTTATACATCACTGATAGGTCATTAGGCTGAGGATATGTAGTACATCGATATATTCACTACTTGCTTGATTAATCAAGATCAAAGCGGCTAAGCTTCATCGCCCTAGCACTACTATACTCCAAGAGTTCGAGGAAGACAGATATGTGATTTGCTGATTACTTCACATCCGTAGAGGAAATCAACTTTTGAAAATTATTATTGAAAATTCTAACGGTAATGTACTAGACTGAATAAATATAAAACATATATTTGTATAAAAGACTGACGTTAATCCCATCAAGAAATTATTTGCCAAGAAAAAATGTTTTCGTAATATTTTATTCAATATTCCTTTAATATTACTTCTCTATAGTCAATATAATATACGTATAAATATAAGTTATATTTATAAAACCTAATTTTGTCCTTCTTGAAAGGTTAAATGTTGTAGCAAATTAAGATGATAGTTTATTTGTGAGCATTATTTAAACTCATTCTATTCTTATTTAAATTTAAAAAGACAAGTCCATCAAGTGCATTAAGTAGCGAAAATATGTGATGGGTCTATTTTTTATTCTTGTACTAGATTACACTAGAACATAATTCTAACGCAAGTTTTTTTTATTTTAACCAAATATGAAATCAAACATATACATTGCGACCGCACTCACGAGCGTGGTGTCACTTCGTCGCGCGTTCGTAGGTATCGCTCGGCACCACTTATGCCCGCGATAATACTTAACCGATAATACTCAAAATACACAACGCCACTACAGCTTTCTAACAATTTTGCGTGCTCTAAATCTTAACGTCAATTATTGGGCGCCAGGTACGGGAGAGCGTGTCCCTCTTCTGTAAGTTTTTCACCACGTTCTCATTCAAAATTACAGAAGTCTATAGAACCACGTACGCGGACGGCTTTAATAACCGACTGCTCATTCATGAGAATAGTAGAGGGGGTGCACTGAAAAAAATGCATGTAATTTTAAATGGAAATTACATGTATATGACTGGAAAATTATCTAAATTACATAAATATGCTTGGAAATTTACTGGAAATTGTAAACTTCCAATCATATTTAGGCAATTTTCCAATCATGAACATGTAATTTTCATGTAAAATTACATGCACTTTTTTCAGTGTGGTTCGTGGCCGGGAACGGAGGATCCGTTGGAGAACGAGCAAGGCGAGACAGCGGTGAAATAGACAGAATTGATAATGATAATGGGTAACAAGTATATTCTCTGAATCAATTACAAGGTTTCCTGCGCATGGACAGACGGAGTGACGATTCTGCGGTATACAAGCGTTCGGTGGGCGCTCTTGTCCCCGGGGTACGTTCTCGACACGCGGTATTAAATAACGGCTGCTCTTCTCTATGGTACGAGCTCTAAATCCTGGTGTAGTTCTACGCGACGCGAGTATCGCGGATACGGAAATCAATTGCGCCGTTATAAAAACCTTCGAGATTCGGGAACACGCGAGAACATCCTCGGAAATCTAAGATCTACTACAATGACGATAAGACGCGATACAAAATTGCGACGCAACAATACGATACAAAATGACCTGGCTGTGGCCGCGGCGGGCATGCGAAATAACTGACTCGAAATGATACCGAAACTAAGACGATATCAGACGGGAGCTCACGCGGTGCGCGCGTGCAGCCGCCGCAGTTACTCGCGAGAGAATCAAACTCAACGGAACTCGACATTGATTTCGCGGATTCGTGCGATTCCTCCGATTCGGAAATCGGCGGCTTTACAATAAGATACGTTCGCCTCACCACGGAATCCTCTCGGTACTCGCTCTTTTTCTATGTCCTGCGTCTTCTCGTCTTTCGCCTCGGGAGTCCATAGCACAAGTGCCGGATCCGAGATCCCTTCGGGGGCACGCAGGCGACCGTGGGCCCACGTGATAAGCCTTTCGGCCCTGATTGGTCACTGGCCCTCTCGCGAGCTCTGTGAGTCCTCGCGAATTGCTATCGCGTGCCCTATCTCCTTGTGCGCGCAATGATCCCCTCTGAACTACTCTTGCCGGCGTGTCGTCAGGATTTGGTGGATTCCTGTACAGACGGCTCGGCTTCCGGGTCCGATGTCTCCTCTCGGCAGCGGCTCCCTTGCGGTATCAACAGCGGGGTACCAGAGCAGAGGGTGGCCATCCCCTCATGCCGCTTTAGTCGTTCCCGCGGCATACTCGCCTGTAAGGAGTTCAGCTACAGGAAAACAGGTTATGCACAGGGCGTTAATTCGATAATTCAAAACGGTATCACCTATGCGCTACCCCTTCTCTGGGTGGCCTCGGGCCTCCGATCTTCTATCCTCTTCGTGGTCGCCCTTAGAGGTGGTGAAAGGTGCGCCGTACATTAAATTACCTACCGGAGCCGCCGATACTAAAAATCTTAAATAAACTCACAAAAAGAAATAGTAATATTACGCGAGACGCAACGACAAAAATCTCAAAATTATCGCTCAAAAATCGCAATGAGCGTCGGCACGCCCGCCCTCCGCGTCGAAGGACACACGACAAATTTACCGCGCAACCTCGGCCAAGTCGAATGACCCTTGTGACGAACGGTGAAAAACGTTACATTACAACATATACCTATTTCATTTTAAGTTCCAAAAGTGCACATTACAGCTATAAACAATAGACCTAATAAAAAGAGACTATTGTGTTCATAATTTATATTTATAAGTAAAATCAAATATTCGTTAGTATAATTAGTGATAATCGTTAATACATTTAATCAATAATAATGGCTAATACATTATCACAACTTTGTGTGAGAGTGTGTGAGCGTACACGCACACTTATAAAGCAAGACATATGCTGTGCATTTTTTGTGTATACTGTGTATAGAATAATATTGTGTATAAAATAATTAAATCATAGCTTGTATATTTTTCCTTTTAGTTTTTTCATATTTTCAGCCAACTATTAATTTTATTAAAAATTTTAGTTATATTAAAGATTATATGTGTTAAAAAGATAAGAAAATTGAAACTATTAGATACAAAGAAATGCCTTATTACAATTTATGAATGTTACCTAAGAAATAAACTTATAATTAAAAGAAAATAGAAAGCATAAAAATTTTAATTTTGTACAACTCCTAGAGTTTATGTTTATATTTTCGTAAAAGAGCTTCCATTTCTACATTTTTAGCATTCCTGTTCCTTAATTTTAGAAATAAATTTTAACTAATACTCACTTATTGATCCGTGATCATAAATGCTTTGATTGTTTGACACTCTGTATGAAAGATGATTCGCACTCGGAAGAAAGAGAAACTTCATTAAGAAATAACGAAGTTAAACAAGCTCATTCTTGTTGTTTCGAGTTTCTTTCTCTTAATGAAAAAAGCTTCTATTCCTATTAGTTTTTGTCTACATGTATGGCGTTCAATTAAATTGTAATTTATTATATCCAATTTCATTCTGATTTTAAGTATAGTTACATTGACACTAAAGTTTCAACGATATTTCTAAATCGATACTACATAAAGTATAAAATATTACGTTTGCATTATCACCGAATTTTTAATGTAAATATTATCAAAATATATTTTGCAGAATTAAATAAAACTTATTGACAAAGAGAAGGTTCCACATCTATATTTTATTTCAAAACGTAATTTTATATTATCATTTAATATTTTTGTTATTTAGTCTTTATTGCTGCAAAAGTTAATACACCAGCTTGTAATATTCTGTTTCCGTGATCATTATATATAAAAGCACATATTATTTTACACATAAATCCGCGCACGGATATCAAAGCATGATATCCTACGTGTTAAAGGGAAGAGGAGAGAAAAGTCCTCTAAAATTCTATCAGACAAGCCAATGCCTCCGGCGAGTCAACTCAGACTTATGCGGAGGACTCTTAACGAAAGAAACTTCACTTTCTTTGTATGTCCGTCTGCACGATAAGCAATCGAATTGCAATAAACCGGACCAAAATGTCTCAAGTTACCGAGATAGATATTACCAATGATAGTTGCGTTAAAATTACGAGAATCGCGAAAGTACTACGTAGTACGCCGCGCCGCTCGATAGACAGTTACACACCATGGCATCCCAGTTCGCATTGTAAAAGTACTACTTGGATGCAACTTCGAGCGTCGAACAACCATTCCAGTAGGTTGTAACAACCTCAAAGTCCTCCTCAAAGTTCATCGTGGCGGCAATTTCTTGTCGCTAGTACCGTAAACTCATAGTCTATTCCTTTTTCTCTTTGTCTCTCTTTCGCTGTATATTTACACGAGGCATGATAATGTTCAGTGAATCACGCGTTAGTAATAGAACGATCAAATTCCTTTGTATCAAAGATTGAAACCAGTAAAATTTCAACGGGTTCGAGATTTTGAGCTGTAGAAAATGGTTGTATATATATTCTCTTACACTGTAAAAAAAAATTCATGTAAAATTATAACATCAACAATTTTTTTTGTAGTATTAATTTTAAAATCACTATTAAAGATATATATTACGCAAAAAAGTGATCTTGCAGTTACAGCGAAAATTATCTAAGTACGAAAAATAGCTGGAATAGATAAATTTCTAGCAATATTGGATATTACTGCGATATTGGATATGTATTGCATCTAATCATATAGATGACAGAGATTGAATTTAGATTTGTTCTATAAATTCTATGTATACATATGATACATAATTTTCTATCAGATACAAAAAAACAACTATAATTCTAGCTGGAGCAGCAAAATATCTTTTTGCGTAATTATTGGGTGAATATTCAGCTTGTCCTAATGTTTCTATCAGTTGTATTGAAAATGGGTATGCGAACAGACGGCTGACTTTGTCACAGCGACACGACGGAGAGGCAGTTGTCTATGCACGCGGGCGGATTTTCCGTGGCGGATCTGCTATCCAGATAACGGTAAGTAGATGAGCAATGAATCTGCCGCGATGGATCCGCCTGTGTGTGCGGGTAGCCAGCGTTCTCTGCCGCTGTGACAGGGTTGACCGTCTGTTTGCGTCCTTATTTGCAATATGGCTAACGGAGGTATTAGACGGAGCATTTCCAAGTTTCGATTCAGTTTCTCCTTGAGAGGTTGTACTCTCTGCACATTAGAAGGCATGCCTCATAAATGTGGCACCTCACTGTTCTCACTCACAAAGCTATCGTCATTTACTGCATTTGTTTCCGCCATTTTAAGGGGATCCTAAAGTCTGTATTACGAAATCATATTATTTTTGTATAACAATTACTTTTTTCCCTCTCTTACTGATTTGAAAATCCTTTTTCAGAATTAAAGTATATACGTATTAACATGTGTCTGTGAGATGGAATCTATGCTGAGAATGACAAAAAATTTCGAAATTGGAATCTTTACTATTTCTTAGTCCAATATGGCGTTCCAGAACTGTCACGTTGTGACAACATTTGTTTCATATAAAAGCTGTGCAATCTATACTTACGAAATAGTAGAGAGAGAGTCCACAGATTACTATAGTTTGCATGAAGAAACAGCGTGAAGTTCTTAAAATTGGATTTAGACGTCTAATTAAAACGTAATTGTTGTACGAAAATTTATGTGTATGTGTGACATGCGTGAGTAAGATATTGATAGTGTGATATATCATTGACACGTAAATCGTCATGTTAATACAAGTAAATATATTTAGTGTTAAATGAGTGCAACTCTATTCTTTAATTAAAATAAAATTTGTTAACTAACAATATCTTTTACTTTTTTAAGAATAATATTTATTTTTAATCGAAAACTGTTTATTTTTGATGTTATTCTAAGCATAAAGTATTCTTGGCTTAAGGCATATTTGCACTTTTTTAAGAATTCATTTTTTTATAATATATAGGATTAATAGATAAATTGTCAGTGTTTAGTCCGTATAATAAATGTCGAACATTTACAATTTATCGCAATATACAAAAAAAAGAGCTACGAGCTAATGATAATTATATATAATTGGTTATAAAAAACATTTCTACCTCCGACGAGGTCATTTTCAATGTAAATAATTGATATAATTTTGAACTGTAAGAAAATTATGTGCAAACTCACAAAACTGAGCTATTAATAACGCATAAATTAAGATTAAAAAAATTGTTTCAAACTTTTTTTTAACTAGGAATACTAGAAATAGGTATAGATCAAATTTTTATCTTAGCTGTCGTTAACATATCAACCATATCATTGTTTGCTTCTTACGCTTAATGCGCAGTTTATGCACGTCCTGTTGTTAATTGCTCTCGGTTATCTTATCATATAGGTGAAGAATATTTTATGTTACTTTAGAATATCTGTTAACTTTTAAAAAAGAGTCATGATGTAAAAATGTATAATAACTAGTGAGAATATTGAAATTTTTTTGATAAATTGGCCAATTAAGGGAAATAAATAATTAATAAAATATAATTTTTTAAAGAAATATACTTCGCCAGGCGCACGCATATTCCTCGCATGTTGTAAAATTTCTTTGTAGTATGTAGATATTCAATTTGAACTGTTTTACATTTGATATTGTCTAGTGAACTCATTAATTTGAATTTTAAATTAATAAAAAAATGTTTTTTATAACATACTTAGAGGTCGGAAAAAGAGAAGGGAAAATAGGAAAGGAGAAACCAAAGAAGGAGTGAAGAAAGGAGATAACAATTAACTGCAATATAGGAAGGTAAATGTCAGATAGGGATTCCATGTCATTTTGTTTGTTCAAACCATACTGCTGTTTTTTTATGTAAACCATTTCTAAAACTAGTCTTTTGTTATATGAAGGTTCATTGTCAAGAATTTTAATATTCCCCTAGTCAAATTCATGGTTGTGGGTGATACGATGATTAGATATAATAAACTCGTTTTTCTATTAATGTCCCCCCGGTGTTTAGAAATTCTAGTTTGCAGTTTTTTTTTAACTTGGCCTACACGTATACGGCATCGCAATTGTGACATGAGATATCTTGTATACTATGTCTTGATACGACATAGGATCTAATTTATCCTTTCCATGACTAATGAATTTTTTTAGGGTGTTCGGAATAGTGTAAACTGTTTTTAGATTCAATTTTGTTGCGATCGGAGTAAATGACTCGGAAATTGATTTTACATATGGTATGATGAAGTATTTATTGATAGCAGTAGACATGGGTTTTTGTTCTTTTTTCTATTATATATTCGTGAAATTTTTAAATTTACAATTTAATTAATACAAAAACCAGTGAATAGATACATTAAAACAAAAAATGCGAAAGATTATTTATAGTTGCTGAGTACTAAGCATTTAATTTATAAAATGATCAACGCGCTTAAACCAAATTTTACCTTGACTCGTATTTGCCGTTTCTTCATTTATTATTTGTCTAATATGCGAATCCTACTTACTTTTTAATTATAATTAAAGTTATTTAGCCGTTATTTTGAAATAATCTCAAGTGCTCGTAAGTCGTCGATTCATGTACCCATAGATACATGAATAAATCATGTAGGTATGTAGGTACGGTCTCAAGAGTCAATCTAATCATCAATAAGTGATTGACTTGACACCTGAAATATTATCATGTGTGCCAATAGAAATATAGTAGTTTACATAAAAGTTATAGTAATTCGTTGCCAATTTTCCGTCTAACGTAACAAATTACATACAATTTTTCTTCAATAAGTTATACTATCAATATGTACGAACGTAAAATGCAAATATAATATGTACGATATTACTATTATGTTATATAATATTACACAAATTTACATAAAAATTATAAAATACAATAAATATACTACTGTTATTGTAATTTTCTAATATAAATATATAATTACACAGTTGGAGAAAAAAGTATTAATTTTTTTAAAAACGCAGTTATAAATCGTGTAACTTTTATATATATTATTTATGTAACTTTATATATTTTTTAAAAGTGTATTCAATGGAGACGCAGTAGTGTACTCAAGTGTACTCAATGCAAAATGAATATTGTCATCAATATAAGTAGAAATTGTAGCAGCTTTATATCTGGACTTGATTTACTTGCGCAATTTATAAAATACTATATATCGGCTACGGTCCATTTGATGCTACAAATACTTTGAAGAATTTTTTTATTAATTAATTAGTAATATTAAATTTATAATTAGTAAAATTCTTTCTTCTGATTAGTTAATCAAAAGCTTCCGAGCATTTGTAGCGTCAAGTGGACCGCACCCATTAGGATTTCGAGAGGAGATGAAATCTGTTCTCCGTGGTGTGCACAATCGCAATGATTGATTGATTGTATGCAGACTCCACTGTTATTTGACAACGCATATCATACAGCTATTCGGCGCAGAGCGATATGCAGCATGGGAAAATAGAAACTGCTGCATTATAACGGACCGTAAAGCGCGCGTCAGCAATGATCAAACGTCGAATATGTTTGGCTTCCGATATTGCTCATTAGAACGAGCAAGCTGCAGGCTAAAGAGCACACGATCCAATTTCATATCGGCTTATTTTGAGTGATACTTATACAAAGTAATGAAATATCTAAAGCTTTGTCTTTCTTGTATGTACATATACTTATTTTGGTTTTTTTTAAATGAATTTATCAGCCTTACTGCATAAACAATTTGAACGAAGCTTTCCGATTAGCTGTTACATGAAATATTTAAATATTTATATACATATTATATAAATTATACCATTATTACATTTATTGTCTCATGTACACCGTTAATATACACCGTTAATGTACACCGTCTTATATCTTCGCTATATAATGCAACAATATATGTTCTACGACAATGTATACATATATTGAATGAAATTTAATATTTTCTGTTTGAATCACTCAAGTATAGAATCTAAAGTTCTTTCATTTATTTTCTTAAATAATTTATTTATTTAATATTATATTGTCATATTTTAATT
The DNA here is from genome assembly GCF_001594055.1 of Mycetomoellerius zeteki. NCBI lineage: Eukaryota > Metazoa > Arthropoda > Insecta > Hymenoptera > Formicidae > Mycetomoellerius > Mycetomoellerius zeteki. The sequence goes on from NW_017255910.1 coordinate 233,126, forward strand.
GTATTTATATAGTTTCTCGATATACATACATACGGTCTTGCAAATATTGCAAATTTTGTTTGTAAACAAAATTATCAATTTGAAACGAAAAGATTTAGTTAATGCATATTAATGTATAATCTGAAACTTGCTTTATTATTTCGAATAAAAAGTATGCATTGCAAATTTGCGTCAGGTGATTATTATACAAATTTCGGATGCGATCGTCAATTTTATTCGCATTAATATATTATTACGGAATAAAACGTTAGCAATTAAGTGAGTGCAATGATATGGCCGTATAATAATTATGGATTGCAGTCACTTTATGCAGCTTGCTCGTGTATAACATAATTAGGTAACCGCAAAAAGCAGGCAAAAACGGCACATTCATTGATTAATAATGATTGTTCGATCGCGTTATATTTATTTACAGATCATCGAGAAGACAATACATCATCACGTTGTGATTTAATGGTACGTCTGTACTATATAACGCTATGCCCCTCTTCAAATACGTTATTTCATTCGGCGATATCACTCATCATTAATATTCATGCGATCCTAAACTATGTTCGACAAATGGCAATGTTATAACATGATGAATCTTAATTCAATTTTATGACACATGCAGTCAATTCTTTTTAGTCTAGACACACGAATTTACGATAATAACAAGATTTCTATTCTATGAAATGTCACTGAAAGAAAACGTATATAGTTATGGCAACTTTAAATTTGACAACTTTTGCAATTTAAGTACCTGTAACTAGTTTTACAAAGTAATAGCAACTAAAGTAGTATTGAATACTATAAAAATATAGTCCCGATAACAATATTTAGGTACTATTAATTGGTGAAATAGTGACTCAACTATATTAAGTAGTTACTTGAACTTCATGCAAATAGGTATAACAATTACATTTTCTAGTTTAGACAAAAATTTTTTTTAATAAAGTACTCTATATATATAATAGTAATTAATTAATTATTGTTGAGGTAACTTTATAAAGAATACATTAAAAATCTTTTCTCTAAAGTGTCGCTCAGCACAAACAGTACGCGGCATTGTCACCAGAGGGACGTAGCGAAGTTCAATTTCCCTTCTAAGACGAAAATCACTCAGTTTACAATAAAAGGCGCAGCCTTGGTTTCAAACTTGGAAGACAAAGATAAATAAGAAATGCATACAAAAATTTGTAACTATGTATCATAAAGTTTTAATTAAGAACAATAAGTAAATTAAACGAACTAAGAAAATATAGTAATATTAACCATTTGTAATTCATTATGTGGTTAATGTTACTATATTTTCTTAGTTCACTTATGCCCGTATTCATAGTCAGACCTTGTACTTAAGGTCTTCCTTAAATTTATCTTTAGATGCTCAGTAGCCAATGAAATAATTCGGAGAGCATCTGAAGATAAATTTAAGGAAGCCTTAAACAAGGCCATACTACGAATATGGGTACATGTATTGTTATAAGTCTTTATCGGATATGTTCATAAATGATTAGAGATATTTTGATTTCCAATATTTATTATATTATATTATATTTATAGTCTAAATAGCCAAAGTACATAAATTTAGTTAAAACTTCACAGCATATTGGAATCTGTCTTCGCGAAGACAGATGCATCTTTTTACAACAGCACTGGTACCAACCGTAGTAGAAATATAAAGGGTGCTCATATTACTTGCAGTGCTCATAATACTCAATCCTACCCTATATTTTTATGTAAATTTCCAAGACCGGTTCAGTGCGCAGTTTGAAGAACTACAAGAAAATGTGTTTAAAACTTAACATAAAAATATTATTAATAAATATTAGTCATTAACATCTAGTTCCGATTACATTTGGTGATTCTTTACTTATTTGATTTATTCATATAGTGATTTAGTTTAACTTATTGTTAATTCACGTGTCACCATTTAGACTTTGAGATTAAAGTGAACATATGGCATTAATTAATATTTTCTACAAAAACGGAAAAATTATTGGTATTCATACTTGGTTCTTATATTTAAGTTCGTCTTAAGTACAGTCTTAAGATGCCATAGTCGTATTAGCATCTTAAGATATTACTTAAGACAATCTTAACCTTCTGAGGACCGGTATGTTTTTGATTGACTTTTTTATTTTAAGAGCTAGAATTTTTTTATCAATATCATGGGATTGAGTGGCGAAAAAGGTGGCGCCACTCAATCCCATGATCGAATCCCTAAAGGGGCTTCCGGTTCTCCAGAGATTAAAATACAAACGAACTATGAATATCCCAGTAACATGATAGTCAAACAAATACTTCTACTTTCATATTCTATATGTACAATTTAGATATATTAAATAATAACAATATCCACGAACGAATCATTTTCGCCAAGAAAAAACTTTGTTTCCAATTTCTTATAACGAGGAAATTCCGTCGCACAATCCTCGGCAAAGTGTTAACGCCGTGAGCAATAAATACGAGGGTTGAAAGCGGAAAAGCAACGACTCGAATCGAGTTGGATGGATATAAAAAGAAATTACTAGCCTCTCAGACGCACTTGGACCTCCAAACGGCACTGGCACTCATGCTCCCTTTCTCCCTTCCTTAGTTTCCATCTTGCTTTCTTTCTTGCGCGATATCCACTCGCCATTTCTGTTACCTATTCTCTCTTTTATACCGGGTTTATCTTCTATACTTCTTCCTTCTTTTCCCGAGACTGCACCGACTATTTCCCGATTCCGCCGCTCCACACTCGTAACCTGAATTATAGATGTCCCTCACAGTCTGTCGCAACTCACAGTACTGCCTTCGTTTCCGGTTTAGCAAAGATAGCATGCTTGAGCAATTATTTACATATATGATCGCGAACGAAATGAATACTATCACAAATTTAGTTTTTTGCTACAATTCGAAGTATTTACCTATATAGGATTCATATACATATAATTTTTATCGAGAAGTAGTGTTAAGTTATAAATAAGTATATCCTATACAGAAAGAACGGTTTTGCTTATATATTTAAAACTTTAGCTAAGTACAGATTTGAAAATAACTTTGTTGGACCATTAAAATATGCCGTTGGAAAATGCGACAATTTAACGTATTTCATACGTCCCAAACGGTCTATTCACATTTTTGTTAATACAAGAGGAATATATTAAAAAATAACACGAATATTATATTAAAAAATTAACACAAAAATGTAACACTGACACAATTTGTAAGCAAGCTGTGGAAGCATACTTTTTCAGTAAAATAACATTTATATTAAATTAACATACATTTTATTTGTCTTATGGCTCCTATACAATAGAATGCGGCAACGTTTGCCGCGCCGCGGAAGTTAGCGCAATAGCCAATCATTTTTTTGCTTTTATGAAAAAGCAATAAATTGATTGGCTCTCGCGTCAATTCCCGCTGCGCGATAACGCGTTCTGTCTGGAGCCATTAGAATTTACATTTTAAAATACATAATTTTAATATTATTTGTTCATTTATTCATAAATTGTGTTATTTTTTGCACTAAGAAAGGTTGAATATAAATTTAATACGAAATATTTAAATAACATAGTCACATTATATTAAATTAACATTCGAACATGTTAAAAATTTAACACAAAATTTTAACAAGGACTTGAATGAATCGTTTCTAATACAAATATAAAATTTTTACTGTGTAATTATGTAAAACGTTCAAGTTAATGATTAAAATGTCATAACTTTTTGTAGGATGCTCATCATGTTTGTGTATGTCATACTTAATTTTGATAATACTATATATTAAAATTATTTTCAAATCTAACTAAAATTTTAGATACTGCAAAATCGTTTCTTATCAGCATACATATATCGCTTGAATATTTTATCTTATTTATTTTGCAATATCGATCAGAGAAATTATTGAAACATTCTTGAAATAAAAGACTCGAATTATATGAGTTATAACATCGTCAAAAATAGCATCGGTGTAATAACAGGTATTATAAAATTATCAAGAGATATTATAAATGCAATATCATTAGAAAACGTTTCAATTTCAATTATTCTAATATACGTTAATAGCAAAGTTGGAATGTAATGTGTTATTTATAACATCCGTTACAATTACTTTTTTATAGGTAGGAACGATAACAAACATAATATCGTTACTTTATACAATACATGTTTATGGAACGTGCATAAACGAGTTTCAAAAGAAGAAAGTGTCATGTTTGACTATGTTGCGATTAATCACACCATCATAACGACTATAATAAATCTATGTCGAATTGGTCAATTAGTGACTAAGACAATTCGATACTACTCTAAAAAAAAAAAAGATCATAAAAATTCGATGAAAAAGTAACGAAAATTGTATACGTAACGATTCGTTGCTGTTTAGGTAACGACAATGATAACATATCACGAACAATGGTAACGAATTACTTTTATAAAATAACCTTTCCAACCCTGGTCAATAGTATAATGGCAGAATAAATAGTGAAAAAATCATATTTATAAAATATGTTATATGTATACAGGGTGGAGCATTTTAATCGCCCCAGGCGAATATTTCAGAAACTAAAAGAAAAGTTTTATATGAAAGTTGAAGGTTTTCTTAGAGGAAGAAAGGTGGACATAACAGATTTTGAATAGATCCACTACTAAGATCAGGTTAGGATCAACATGAATTTTTTAAATGGAAACTCCGATTTTTTATTGCATATTCTTGTAGCACACCTCGAAAGCTTTCCAAAACGCTATAATGACGTTGGTAGTGCCCCCTATCCAAAACCTATTATATCCACCTTCTTTCCCCTAAGAAAACCTACAACTTTCATATAAAACTTTTTCTTGTATCTCTTTTAGTTTCTGAGATATTCGTCTGGGGCGATTAAAATGCTCCACCTTGTATAAGGGTGTTTCTGAAATAACGCTAATCATACAGTGTTATTCTTATTAAAAAACTAAGACGAAAAGTTCTCTACCATTTTGCAATTTTCATAATAGTTAACGAGATATTTATTTCTAAAGATTGCCAAATAAACGGACAAAATCGATGTATAAGACGATTTTAAAATATCTTTCAGTGTTTTTTGTGAAATATTTTGAAAATGTTTCTTAAAGAATTCTTGAAGATATCTTAAAGTGATGTTATACGTCGATTTTAAACATTTTGCTCATTGGGTAAAAAAAAAGTATTGTGAAAATTGCAAAATGGTAGACTTTTCGACTCAGTTTTTTATTAAGAATAGCACTATGTAATTAGTGGGCGTTATTTCAGAAACACTATGTAAGGAACAGCATAAGTATATGATAAGTCAACAAATCTTGCAGAATAGTTAGTGCAATATAATAACAAGTCATTAAAAAGGCGTTTAAAGACCCACGAGTATTTACTAAAGATAAAGCAGTTTATTTAAACTTTCGTTTACTGTTGAACAAAGCAAGATAAAATTCAGCGACAACAGCAGCAGGAAATTTATGTGACTCAATTCACAATAATCCCGGTATACACCGGAGAATTGATTCAAATTAAACAGTAGGAGAAACGCGGAGTACGCGCACATCCGTTGCAATTAATCAAATTATTAAGCCTGGTCGGATTGCAACTGGCACGCGTTGTTGTTTCACGAATATTCGAGTCTAACGATAACGATATAAACACATAATAGGTCCTCCCATGGTGCATACATGCGAGCGCGTGTCCAAAATTATTTCTCAGGATACAAATTGATTCACTAATATCTCTGCGCCGCTGGCATTGCATAATTATCCTTAGTGAATTATATGATATATTTTATTGTCGTTGACAAAATTATAATATTGTTACACTGAATGTAGCAGAATAAACGTTGAATTTACTCTCTAAATTTCTTATAGAGTAAAATCTTACTCTATAAGAGAGTGAAAATACGACCATTTTTGGAAAATAGTGAAAATATTTCACTTCTTGAAAAAGAGTGAAAATTGTTACCCTTTTTCAAGAAGTGATATATTTTCACTGTTCTCAAAAAAAAATGACCGTATTTTTACTCTCTTAGAGTGAGATTTCCTTCCAAGAAAGGAGGGGATGTTAAAAAAAGACCGATTTTTACCCGCAAAGGTGTAAGTAAAAGGAATATTTTTTATAGATTTCGACCTCCTGAATACGATGATGTTATTAAAAAGTTATTGGTATTTGGGGAACACCTTGAAAAGTGAACAAGAATATTGAAATTTGTTTAAATATCATTTTCATGCTCAATTTTCAAGGTGTTCCCTATCGATCCCGAACTCTTTATTAACATTATCGTATTCAGGAGGTCAAAATCTATAAAAAAAAACGCTATTCTTTTTACTTACACCTTTGTGGACAAAAATCGACCTCTCTTTAACATCCTTCTGTAGAGAATATATCGATAAGTATGAAAATGGCGCTGAAACAAACGGAGCGCACTAGAGACGACCGAATCTCAAAAACATTGTTAACTTTAATATTATGACGACGACAGTGCAGATAAACTGCAATATTTTCAGTCAAGTATTATGCCGCGCACGAAGACGGGACAGTAAACTTTATAAATTCAACACGCAACTCTCTCGCGGCGCGTTGTCTATTTTGCGCGTGCCGAAGTTCTATATCACGTTGAATATTTCGGGCAAATTGATATTTATAGTACCCACGTGCGTTAGTTCCGAATTGAATTTGCGCATAAATGCTGAAAATTTCTCGGTTCCGCCTGTTCCCAATTTCGCGTAAGCGCAGCTGTACAACGTATTCGCATACGTTGTATTTTATTTTGCCGAGCCTAAACATACTTTGCATTCATACATATTGGAAAATTATACTACATTGGAATGCATGCAATATATGTATTGGCAGAAAAATTATTTTAATTAGACTGATGCGTCAATAACAATAATATATCAGTAATTATCCTTTGATTGATGTTGCATTGCTGATAAAAATAAACAAGGAAACGGATAACAAATCTTGAAGTATTTATCAGAAGTAATCCACAAATAATTAATGGTTTTGTTGAAGTATCTAAATATTTAGCTAGATACAGATTTTAAAACAACTTTACTGGACTATCAAAATAATTAATTAATGTATAAAGATGCTCAAAATTCTTTGTTACACTGTTAAATTTATTATGTCGAGTTAATCCCAATTTGACTTATTTTTAAACATTACTAGATCGTCACTGTTCTTACTGAATGATCGTTAATTAAGCTAAAACAATAAAGTTAAACAATAAAGCTTCGTTTATGAAAACTTTATTAAATTTAACTTAGGTTATTGTTTACTAATTGTAAATGCATATGTAAGTTAATATGAACACTTCAATTTAAAACTAACAATAAATAATTCAAGCATTGAAGTTAATTCGGTACGATTATTTTTTTAACATTTTGTATTAATGTTTAAAAAATATTACGATAAAATATATTATTACAAAACGTATTTAACACGTTTTTTTGTACGAAAATAACTTTGACATTTGGAAGTTAAAAACATAACAAAATGTTACATTTAAATTATGAATTGGTTTAAATTTGATCTTCTAATATTTAATAATGCAAAATATCAAAAATTTTTGCAGCATTATCATCATACTTGGACCTCCTACATATTTATTTTTAATCCAAAATTATTTTGAGATCTGTATTGAATCTAGCTACATTTTTAGATACTTCAACAAGACTGCTCTTTCTAATTTGCAATAATATGGAACAAAATACTTGAAGATTTAGGCGTAAGTGTTTAAATTATTTTGAAAAGTGTTTAAATTTTTACGTATTTTTCAATTATATTAAAACGACACAACTTATAACGTCTCACTTCATACACACGACAGCTTGGCAAGATTTAGTTTGACTTGCCAGATGGGACTTGTTAATAGGTATTTAGGATAAAGAATGAACTCGCGGAACAGACGAGTAATAGATGAAGAGGAACGAGGATGACAGTGAGCCGTTCACGATGCGTCTTCGCGCATTTGCGAAATTGCCAGTAGCAGAAGCTTTCGAGGATACGACGTGTCTGTACCCCGACGACGTGCGCGTCCTACGAGTTGCATCTGCAACAGATAGGAGACACTTTAGCCGATACCTTGCGCCAAGTCGCTGACGTCTCGAGGATCGATCCGTTCCTTTGGAAACGTTATTTGCGTTCGTGACGCAGAAATGCGACGAAAATAGAAATCTGCACCTGATATCGACGCCAGGAGAAATGAGATATTGAAGCACTATTAATTGCGTTATGAGATCGTTTTACCATTTGCTTCAATAGATCGCTTCGGGAGGAACTCGAGGATTATTTCTATGATAGCTAATACTTCTAATTGTAACATTGAAAAATTGCAAAATATTTTCTTAATATTTCATGTAAAATTAGATTTTGAAAGGTATATATAGAAATAGAATTATTCTTTTTAGGTAATAGAATAATTTATTTTACGAATAAGTTCATTGCAGTGCATATTCAACAGAATTGGCACAAATTATTAATACTGTCGCGTCCTATGTTGAAAGTAATATAAAAAAGTTATAAAATGTCTTGCACACATATTAAATGGATATCTTTTATGACGTCGATTGATTTATTTGACAGAGTACTTGTTACAAAATGTATATGCACATACTTTTGATGATATGATCGATAAATTTATAAAATAACTCGTGCATTATTTACAAACTTCATGCTTCGTAAAAGTTTATACAGAACAATACAACATATTTTTAATATAGATTTTTCTTCAAATATTAGATACATTTCGTAAAATTTATCAGTTTGTATCTGAACAGATAAATTAAATCGACTATTTATTACAAAAGATAAAATTTTCCAGTGAAAAAAAAATTCATTTTCAATATCACAAACGCTTTTATCTCGTAAAAATGTTTTGTATAAGCATATATAATTTGATATAAATGTAATTTGATATGATATTGAAATATAAGAAAAAAATAATTAATTAAATAGAGCTAAAAGTAAGAAAAGTTTTATATCAGAAGACACGGTAGTATCTCTAGTTATATTAACTTCATTTTCTCTTTTCTTATAATAATTAAGTACTAATTCTATTATTGCAATCACGTCATTATATCATATTGTCAAATATCGTAAAAATGATTCCCGAAAAAGATATACTGAAATCATTCATCGAGAACGATCGATAAATTATTCGAATGAACTTGAGAGAAACGGCCAAAGAATCAGGTGTGGGTCTCGTATAAATTCATAGGAAACGTTCATATACGATTTCCAAACGTATGTTCAGGGTTTATCAGTAGTAACTTTGGCCTCTTCATATCTCGCCAATAATTCCTCTTCGAGTGCAAAACTGGCGTTGGTCTTTCTTATACCTCTTTCTTTACCATCCCCCGCGGCCGTCCGGATCGACGTTCCACCCCCTCGAGGAGATTCTTTACCGCTCTTTCCCGCGGTGCCGAGAGACGTACCGAGGACCTGAGAGAATTTATCCGACAGATAAAAATGTCTCTTGGAGTTTATATAGGGAGAGAGCGGGGAGATTTCAATAAAACCCTCGATTGTAAAGTATAGATAGAGGGAGACCGTCCGGACGTTACACGGGTCAGTGAAGCACATTCGGTACGTTTCTCCCAGCTCGTTCACCTTCAATGACTGCATACCTCAAGAGGAAGCTCTCTTTGCAAGGGTATCGATAGCAACGCAAAACCTTAATCTGCATGTCTGTGAATTGACTCTTCCCTTGATTATTTTTTATATCATTTTTATAAAAAGTTTCGAAACTTATTTATAATCTCGTGAAAGCGAAGCATTTTTAATTCTTTCCCTCTCTACTCTTAAATAATTCAATAGCAACTCTTTCGAGCATTTTAACAATTCATTGCACACGTGCATATGTTAGAAAAGTTATTTAAAAAGAGTACTTCAATCCTGAAAATAAAAAAAAAAAGATAGTAGGAGAGAGAGAGCGAGACCGATTGTCTCAGTTTTTTAATGATTCTTATTGTTAAAAAAAAGTGAATTTTTAAACACTATATATTCTTGATAATATAGGTATTAAAAAATATCACTGAATACATCAACTTTGATCATCAACGGCTTTATTTAAAATTAAATAAAGCAGCAAAAATGTAACAATTAGCCCTGTACTCGACACACGTTCTAGAACTAGCAGTGACATATTTTTAACGGATAAAACATACAAAAAATAAAAAAAACAAATATGTATATATAAGAAATATTATATTCGTAAATATATTCTCTAAAAACATGTCGATTTAAAAAGATTATAATAGACTGTCATCTAATCCCAATTCATTTGATCTCCCTATTACATCACGTGGTCGTTTCCTTTTCTAAAAAAGGAGATGCAAGTCGATAGTCGAACATATCGAAATATTGTTGCCTCCGCGATGCCGATTGGTTCTCTCGCTGCGCTTACTTCGTGAGCAGCTGTCATCATCGCGGAGATCGCATGTGTTAGATGTATGTGGTTAATAGTTAATAGTTAATTGTAAAAATGAAAATTTTGTTACTATAGTAAATATTATAATTCATAATTCATAATTATAGTCTCTCGGTCTTTCCTGTTAACCTATACTAACCTCCGCTGGAGATTAGTAAGAAATTTTATGTTAAATAGAATTGTTTAAAAGTATTCAATTTAAATCTTTCCGAAAAAAGCTATCGCATAGTCAGTATCAAAATAAACATATAAACATATATTTAAGATATAAACAGATATTTAACACATATTAATCCTAACTTTTTTCCTCCCTCCCTGTTCTTCCTGTTTTATTATTTGCTTATATATTTCTGTCTTTAACAATGGCGCGCGCGAAGCGCACGCTTGTTATGTTCTAGTTTAGTAAAAGAGATAAAGGAACACAGCAATGTCTCACGCCATGTCTTAGCGAAACACCGTGACTCCAGATTGTATTCACAAACCTTTTTACAATCATGATTAACTGACTGTAGTAAAAATTATATTTAAGACACTATTTTCTATAATTATAGTGAAATCGCGATTGGTAATGATTAGGGCAACCAAAATAGTAAACATCTTTTTTTTTTATTTGACTAATAAAGAAATAAATTAAATACAAATTTGTTTCATAAGAAATTATGCATTTTGAGCCCTGTACGTTACAGTATATTTTTGCATATTTCACACATAATAGCATATTTTTGCATATTTCGCCCACACATGCACAATATTTACATATTTTATCTATTTTTATTGTATATTTCACATCGTTTTCTAATTTAAGTTTATGATTACGTTATTATAGTTAGTAATTAAGTAAAAAACTTAATTAATATTTTGAAAATTTGTGCGATAAAAAGTAATTTTCAAATGCATATATTTCTTTCTTTAGAGTATTTTTCAATTTCACAGAATATATTTTAGACGCTTAAAAAGGGATTTTTACAGCATAATTTTGGGATGTATTTCTTTCTTTAGAGCATTTTTTCAATTTTACAGAACATATTTTAGGCGCTTAAAAAGGAATTTTTACAGCATAATTTTGGTTGCCCTACACTGAAAGAAATGTTTTGTATCAATAACCAAAATTTTGTTACTGACACAAAAACTATTTGTTGATATATGATCAATCAAATCGTTGGTTACCACGACAATATTAATTTGTTGAATTTATTAAATGAACTAATAATTTAATGATATAAAACTGTTTTGTATGATGTTTATAGATCTTTTGTGATTAGAACATAAAACGTTTTGTTACCGGAACAAAACGGTTACATAAGAATAATATACCTATATTTTTCACTTTTTACAGACTGAAATTATGTTTGACATTTTTGAATTTTCTTAGCAAAGGTATATATAAGATTTAGATCAATTGAGACTAATCATTCTGAAAAAATGGTTGTTACCATGATTGGTTATGGCGGCGAGAGCCGAGAAGTCCACGAGAGTGGATACGTAGTCTCTAATCGTTCCAGCTTTATACAGGTAGACGTTGAATTTCTCTTACGAGAAGACACGCCATCTCTGACAGCTCCGCGAAACGTTCCTCGCTCTACCAGAATGGATTATTTTGTTGAAATTAATAAAAGAATATTCATTTTGTAATGGCAACTAAATTTTACATTGTTATTTACGTAAGTAACAAATAAATTTATTGTTATTTACGTAAGTAACAAATAAATTTATTATATTGTTAAATAAAAAAATTTTGTTCATCTAACAAAAAATATTGTATTTTGCATTTTAACAAAATAATCCAATGATAATCGGCCATTTGTGGATAACTCTCTTTTTTTGTTATCAATACTATATCTTTTTTTCTCAGTGTAGTAACGACAAAATCTAATCAAAAAGTCAAAAAAAGATAGAAAAAATTTCCTTATCAATTTCAATTTCTTAAAAGTCATAAGTATAATATTGGATTATGTTTTTGGTGCAAATCATTTTACACAACAATTTAATATTATATGAGCAATCTACAGTAAAAAAAAGAGAATGCTCTGCGATATACTGATTGAGTTATTAGCTTTTTGACAATCAACCCCTTATAATAAGCGGTTCTAGTTTTCCCTAATTTAAAATATAGATCCATTGAATAATTATTGTTCTTCTTCAAATACACAGTAGTAGTAATTGTGAAAGTCGTAATATGTAATTTGATAAGAACGAAGTTTAATTCAGATTGTTGTGTTATCCATTTGCTTTACGCGTTTGCTTTAAAGATATATTTTCTAAATAATAAAAACGCGTTATAAATAACTTACAGATTATTCTAGATTACTTAAAAGTAATAAAAAAAATTTAGCGTTTAGGATAATATCAATTATCTTAAATACCAATTATGTAACCTTTTCTCTAAAGCGAAAAAGTGAACATTTTTATGTAAGTATATGCCCTATGTATGTACACATACATACATATATGTTGTACATACATACAAAAAATTTTCACTTTTCACTTTTGTTTTTGTCTCAGGAAAAAAATTACATAATTAATTCTCAAGGTCCAAAATTATTCCAATAAAAAATATAAGTGTGCTCTAATAGTCTAATGAAAATGTAATTTAAAAATTATGACAAATATCTTAATATTAATAACTTGAATTAACGCTCTATTGTATAAAAACAAACAATAAGTTGTCAAGGGTTAAAAGCAAACAGCAAGATGGTATATGCTAATAAATTTAATCCATGTAAAAGAGATAAACAACATACATTTCGACCTATATATTCAGGTAATTATCAATGTTTAATGATCCCCTAACTATACATATTAAAAATAAACGTTTCTGAGCCTACATAGTTATAAATTTAAAATTCCATCTAAATCTAAAATATGTACAATAGTTATCTTGGTCTCGCAATCAGATCCGTTACAATCCTTCCGTTACAGATCTTCAATGTCAAATATTTCTCATCAAAAATTACATTGTCGTTTTGATTAGCAGTTAGTTTAGTTCAAAACGTGGAACAGTCGTTAATATTGAACATAAAAATGTGACATTACGTATTACAACTTTACGAATCATAAAATATATTGTACGCAGATGAAATACAAATGAAATTCTTATAGTACTAATAATTGAACATAACGTCGCACACAAATATTGGTTCATTACTTTAAATAAGTTTGGAATAATTCTCCATTATATTCCACCATTAGGTGAAATTATATATCACATTGTATCGACTAGATCTTCACATTCTCTCATTTCGACTTGTAAAATAAATCAACCGGAGAATATCTCTAGTGGAAAACAAATAAGTACAGGAAATGGGGGAGTATTAAGAGGGGGAAAGTAGTTGTAGGATAGAATCATAGGTTTCAGGTAACGATTCCGTATCGCTTCGTTTATTCAGTGCATTTTTTGCCTCTTAATCAAAATCATCTCTGAAATTAATCTTTTATTATACGACGGCTCGCTATCGAGAATTCTGACTTCCTTCCAATTGAATTCATGATTTTGTGTGATTCTATAGTTAGAAATTACGGAAGGGGAACCTGTCTTTTTATTGATGTCATTAATATCCTCGTTCTTAATTTCCTTTTAGTCTGACCTAGGTCGCATCACAATCTTGATATATGATTTTATAGACGACATCTTGATGTGCCATTTTTTTCAAGAACATCTTTACCAGTGGAATAAATTTGTTCAATTTGTTAGGAATAGAAAAAGCGTGTTTGAAATTAATCCCTCTGGCTATATGTGAGAAAGACTCAAAGATACCCTTGACAAAAGGCACAGTGAGGAATCGATTATTTTCTAATTAAGCTCTATTATCATTGTGTTTAATATTATTATTGATATAGAATTTTATTCTAGATTAAATCGTGGAGAAAATAAAAGGAAATGAATAACCATTCTTCAGCAACATATTGATCATATTTGTGATGTTTTTTGGTGAAATTTAGAATGGGATAACAGAGTAATTCTATCGAAAAGACCATAGATCACATCTCTTTTATAGCATGTAGGATTATCAGCATATATCATCTTGCTCTTAACCCTTGACAACTTATTAAATATCTTAATTTTTTTATGTGAGTACTTTAAGTTTAAGTATTCAGAATGATTTATACATAAAGTTTTATTGCGATACAGTCACCAGTTCCATAAATAAATAAAATTATTTATTTATTTATTTATAGAATAATTAATTTTTGCATCTCGATGAAACTTTGCATAAATTATTTTGAATACCTAAAATACTTATACAAAAAAATTGAGATTTTGTTATAATTGTTTAAAATAATTACTTTTTAACACTAAATAAATTATGTGAAAATGTGTTATTATAATAAGAACATAATGTTATTCACAGAACTTTAATATGCACGTAATTTATTTAAAATATAAATATTAACACATTTTGAATTTCAATTTATTTTGCAAAAACCGTATGGGCGATACATCTTTAAGAGCGACTATAAACTCGATTTAACATAAATCTAGCGTTTCTCTACTTTTCAGTAATCGTGACCTACTTGCAGCTTGCACTTGGTGATTATACCCGATCAAATAACTCGTTCGAGTTATGAAAGTTGCACGGACGCACGTAAAATTGAAAAACATGTGGAAATATGAAATTGTAACTTATCAAATTAAACGTCCGATTTTGTGGATTAAAAACAAAATGGATACCTCATGTTCCTATTTCCTCATTTAGCTTCAAAGTTAATTATTCGCGATTAAAATATACATTCGCGGTCTAGTCTACGTACGCACACAGGCGTGACTCTCGTACGCGCGGGTGCACACACGTGTCCACATACAGTGTATACGCGCGGAAGGCGGCCGAGCGCGAAGCGGATAATTAGCGCGGTGCGTCCCCATGCAGTCTCACGCGGGATTAATTACGTAAGCTTGGACGCGCGCGCGTGTGTTTAACTGTTGCACGTATACAAGTGCGTATCACGCTAGCGCTCACATACTCTCGCTCACGAGTGTCGCGAGTGTCTAGTGAACACTCTTGTGCGTACTCTACGTGCGAGTCGTGATGGTCTATTCGTTGCGAAGTAACCCCGCGAGACCGACGTACAAGTGCAGATCCGCACACGTCGCACCACTGTGGTTGTACTCGCGTTTTCATAAGGCGCGCTTCCCGTTGTTGTACATCCGTACAGTATCACCACCAACGGTGGCTGCGCGTCGCGTCGCGTTGCGTCGCGTCGGTGAGCTAGATCAGCACTTTGCAGCGCGATTTATAGTGCATTAAACCAATGTCAATGGCGCACCAACAGAGCAATCCGCCACTTCGGTCGGGCCGATTCTTTCGTACATACGCGAGAGTATACGCGATCAGAGTGCATGTGCCGAGATGCGTATGCAAGTCCGCGAGAAATTCAATCCGGACACAGCTATGTTTCTCCGGAGAGAGTATCCCATCCGCGTCGCTCGTCCACTGATAAACATCAACCGTAATGTGACATCGCTCGATGCTCATCAGTTCGGACGTTTTCCGTGAAGAAATCGATACACGGCAGTTGTAGCTATGTAAGTGGAGAAGCTTCGAAAGGAAGCTGTAAAAGCAACGAATGTACTAATAAATTCGGTAAATCGCACAAGATTTATTTTGTGTATATTTCTGTCAAAATTATTCAAACGTAAAATAAAATAAATTATTATTAACGTTGCGCAATTGATTTATTTAATAACGTCATTGTACAAATAATTAATGCTATGTATTTGCAGTTGTTAATTAATTATTTAAACAATCAAAATATATGTAGCGCGCATTTGCACAATTATTCTCTGGGGTATCTTTACTTTTTAAATAGGTATCACATTTTCAAGTTTACATATGAGGCAGCATTATGATCGGTCGATTTATCCTCGAATTTGTAGTTTACTTCGGCGAAGCACAGACATATCCTTTATATATCCGCCGCAATCACGAAGGATTTCCAGTTATGATAGCTCTGAACGTGCGCAGGAGCGTTATCAATAGAAGCTCTCTCGTTCTGTATCAATTTCGATATCTACTCGAAATTCACAGACGTCGTAAGTAAGAGAGAAAGCGAATGAAAGAGAGAGAGAGAGAGAGAGAGAGAGAGAGAGAGAGAGAGAGAGAGTAAGAGAGTACAATCGATAGTCTCAATCGTCTGCGATCTTCGGAAGCTCCGGCTGAGCTCGCGCTGTATTTCTTCTGGACGACTTGAGGATTTGGCGCTCTTATTCATCTAGCGATCCCAATCGGCTCGCATTGGCCGGATACGTAAGGCGCGGTACGTTTTTACGATAGCCGGAAAGGTTCGGAGTCCTTTATACTTATTCGACGATTCTTATCGATTTTATCCCCCTTCTTTTTACGGGCACATTCGTCCTTTACGACGTATCAGCAACGCTGATCATTATGTCGACTTTGCGGTAGATTAGAATTTTATGTATGTCGAAGATATGCGTGCGCGCGCATGGATGTGTGTGAGAAAAATCGATCATTACATGAGGAAAGTCGCCAATGGACTTTTATAACAGAGAGAGAGAGAGAGAGAGAGAGAGAGAGAGAGAGGAGGGGAGGGAGGGAGGGAGAGAGAGGGTAGATTGGATTACTTTATAATAAGAAAATCCCAAGGATATTTCTCAATTATTCCGCGCGTAATACGCGCCTGTGAATCAGCTTCAAGTATCACTGCACTCTCACTTAGCACAATTTATGATAATTATTGTTAGAGCAGTCAACCGTTATTTGTAATATCTCAAAACTCGCTTAAAAGAGGATTTAAATACTTGAAATAATGTTATCTTCTACAATATAATACGTAAATGGTCCTGGCATCCTAAGAAGGGGATTTCAGTTGCTCAGATATAAAACTATCAGGAAATACAATGACAATTACCGTTGACAGAAATTTCGGCGTTCATTCTGATGCTAAGAACATAATGCCATGTTAATTAAATTTCCGGCCAACTGAACAACGCCTGGAGAACTTGTCCCTCAAGCGAGTGGAAATAGATTATATATTATACTTAATCAACTAATCATTTCCTATTACTTTCTTACGCATTAAATAAAGATATATAAAAATATTCATTTAGTCAGTGGATTATTCAATTTTATCTTATAGGCATGTAAAATTCTAATAAAATAATAATTATGTATAATCAGTATTGTAATATTTCCGTATAAGAGATTTTTTTTCGAAAGATCATAATTAAATAAAGTAAATATAAAAGATATTCGCGTTAAATAAAAATATTATCTATGCATATTTTACACAAAAACTGATATAAATGGCATATTTTACATGCACTTAAAATTATAAATTTTCATTGTTAATATTACATGAAATGTACAAAAATACAAAATATAAAATAGCGCATTCTTACTTCAAAAATGACACAACTTAGAAAAATTAAGTTTCTCAAAAAAAGAGGATAAAGTATTTCTTAACTTGACAGGAAATTATTGATTCAAATAACATCAGTGAAAACAATACACAATATTCTTAGCAATCAAATGTCATTATTGTCATTTTCGTTTCATAAACATTAAAAAAAGTTATCCTTTGTGATTATTTTTACGATTGATTTTAACTACTTACTCTTTTGAGTTATAACGATTTTGACAACTTTATGAAGTTAACTTACTTTTAATGATTTATAGAATAATTAAATCAAATCAAAATATTAATAATACTTGTAAAAAACTAACACAAGTTATAAATATGTATGTAAGTTTATGAAATTCTTTTAGTAAATTAAATAACGATAGACATTTTATAATATAATAACTTTATCTTTTAGGTCATTTTCAGTACAATTTGTGTACAATAAGTGAAATTTCCAATATTATATATTATATTAATTAAATCTAAAATTGCAACTAATATAATTGAACGCATTTTACAATCTTCAAATAAAAATTAACATTATTGACACAAATTCACATGAGTATAATGACTTCCGACAATAAATAGTCCATCATACATATGGAACTGACAACTTAATATTTTCAACTCCAACATTATATGTTATCCCCTCCCCCCTCTCTCTCTCTCTCTCTCAACCTCACGGACTGACCTTTTATCTTCAACATGCGATAATTCAAAGTTTCTATCTCACTCACTACATATTCTGACGACCCAATAATTGTCATAGGATTGTAGTAATAGTTTTGAGACTGCCATACCACCAAGTTTTAAACTTGAGTTTTCAGCCTTTATACTCATATTTGCGTGATGTTAATGATGTTAATTTTATTTGAAGATTGTAAAATGCGTTTGGTCACATTAGTTACGATTTTAAATTGCATTATGTATAGCATGATATAGGAAATCTCACTTAAATTGTATTGAAGATAACCTAATAAGTAAGGTCTAAACGTTTACCATTATTCAATATACTAAGAGATTTTAATAAACGTGCTTATACATGCACTTATAACTTTTTGTTGGCACTCTAAAGATATTATTAATGTTTCAATCTGATTTAATTCGTTTGATGTTTGACATTGTTTTTAATTATTTTTATAGGGCAATGTTTCTTTAACTCATTCATGGTAATAACTCGAAAATTACATTTTTTTTAGTTACGTTATTTTTGAAAAACAAAGGTACGATATAGTACAAAATAATCTTATCCCATTTTATCTATCGATTTATAAAGCGAATATAACTCGAAACGCGTATATGTAATCGTCAGTCGAGTACAAGGATTGTGTTCCAATATACGTGACATCGTAACAAGAATTGACTTTTCTGTCCTTGCTGTGGGTACGATATAAGCACAGTGATAAGTTGCTTATAAGAGAATGATGTAGCTATGTCTCTCTTTCACGTCATACTTCCGAAAAGATTGTTTTATCGTAATAGAAAAAAGTATAGCGCCGTCATTTAAAACGCATATTAATAAATAAAGCGTATATCAGAAATAGATTCATTGTATACTTACAGAAAATATATACAAAAATGACGGTTTTGCTGAAATATTTAGAAATTTAGCTAGATACAGAAAATAATTTTGTTAGACCATTAAAATAATTATATGGGACGCTAAAGTTGTGTGTTAGAATTTCAACATTTTTTGCAGCTTTGTTCATGCTTGAAATTCTTACGTATTTATTTTGATCCAACAAAATTATTTTCAAATCTATATCTAGCTAAAGGAGAACGGTCATTTAGTAAAAGTCATCGTTTTTTGCCCCTAATCCGGGAAGTGAAATATGTATTTTTATAGTTTTCGAGCTTCAGAACCACGTGGAGCAATCAGTTTTCTATATAAACATGAAGGGAACATATAAACATAATAAAATTTTGGCCATAAAGGAGATACATAATGATCATTTTTAATGTTTTAACTTTCAAGAACCATCAAATATATGACATTTTGTTGTGACAGAGTTGAAATAGAGAAGGAAACAAACGAACGAAAACTCAAAGAATGTAAAATGAGAATCAGATATATAGACGTTTTGCACATCATCTTCCCGCCTTCTTAAACTCTAGACTCTTAAAGTTTGTTCGTGGACTTTTAAACTTCAGACTCGTAAATCTTAGACTGAAAACTCAAACCCTTTAATCTAATACGCTTAAACTGTAGAGATATAAAAATTCTAGTCCATTAGTGACAATTTAATTGTTAATTTTATGAGATTATAATTGATCTTTGATGTCAATTCCACTCATACCGTCGGCATCAGCATTATTATTATATATCGTTATATGGTATAAGCTGAGGATAAGCAATGGACAATCGAGGATGTGTATAATTTTTCATCACTAAATAATGATTTATTTATTTATGAAGACCGTTAATTTTATTATCGACGCGTTTTCAGAGTTTCCGTTTTTTTCCTTCTCTATTTCTAATTCTATCACAATAAAATGTTATATATTTGGTGGTTTTTTAGTTAAAACATTAGAAAGAATCATTTATGTATCTCATTTTCATGGCAAAAATCTTAAATGCTAATTTATTCATTTCATTCACATTTTTACGTATGTCCCCTTCATGTTTATAGAAAACTGATTGCTCAATATGATTCTGCAGCCCAAAAACTATAAAAAAAAAACATACACACATTTCACTTCCCGGGTTGAGAACAAAAATCGACAACTTACACATGTTCTCCTTTATAATTCATACTAAAATCAATTTTCATTTCCGCAATAATTAAAAATAAGCTCTTCAAATTGATTTAAAAATTCTTTCACATTCAATCAAATACTTTCAGTCACATAGTGTGGGTGTGTGTGCGTGTGTGTGTGAATCATTATTACATCGATAAATAATATCAGGGGCGTGAAAATGAGATATTTATTCGAGGTGAGATAATATTTCCGTTAGCGCTATAAATGCATAGCAAAAATTATCAATTGAGATCAAACTGCCCAGAATACATAGATGTATGCAAGACCGGAAATGTAAAATTTATCACATCCCGAATAAATCACTCGGTCCCAAATTTTCTAAATGGTTAATGATCCTTAATTTATCAGAATTAAATGGTAAAAACAAGTTGTTAATATTCAACCCGCGTGTTAAATTTACATGTGCAAATTCGTTATAAGACAGTGTGTAATGATGAACTCGTAAGATTTATAGAAAGCATCAGTTCACTACCTAACTCCTAACTTCGGTAACATATTTATGTCAACAGCGGCAAACATAAGACAGCGATAGGCGGCTTGGATCGCGCCGAGGCTCTAGGAGAAAAGCGCGAAGGGAAGAGAGATGTTGGACAGAAAGGGGTGTGAGAGGAATGTTTCAGACTCCATTACTTGAATTGGAGTGGGAATACTGGGTGGTCCCTAAACACCCCCTCATATTTCGGACAAACGTTCGCGCCCATCGACCAAGGCAAGCAGTTCTTGCGAGAAGAGTATAGCTCTGCTATTTTCTATCCGCTCATTTTAAATAAGAATATATTATTTTGAAATCCTAATTTTCTCTTGAAACATCAAACAGCATATAATTTATATGAGCAATCGGTTGTATTCTAAAGTAAAACGGAACAGTTTTTAATTATTTTAAATTATCTGAAATTATCTTAAAATTAGATTCAATACAATCTATGTATTTATCGCAAGACTAATTACTGTTTTCAAAAAGAAGTTGTAAAGATAATCTATGCGCCATCAAACAAATAATAACTTCAAGAAATGTTACTTTTTTTGCTGTAACATGTTAAACAAAACATTTTAAATGTCTCGATTTAGATTCATATAAAAAAATTGCAATTTAAAATCATACAAAATACTTGACTTGCTCTTAATTTTATCCATTATATCAGAAATATAAACTACAATTGATATCTTATCTCGTCCATATTCGTCCGGCGTTAATAAAGTCATTTTAGTTGATCCGCGACTTCAATGCAGAATGCAAGGCAAACAATGTGGAAATAGACACATTACTCATTCAACATGACGTAAATGTGTCGCGTCCATATGCGTTTTAGCTTTCCCCCGTTCGTATATATGGCACATTAATTTCTGAAGCCCATCAATCACGGAGTACATACTGCTCTTTTTTTTAACCCGAGAATATTTGACGCCGTATGACGGTCTCGAAACTTCTATATGCCACATTTCTATGCTTAGCTTTACATTGAACTGATACGACAACGAGTTTTGAGGACAAACACCAAAGTTAAGATGAGATAGACGGGGAATAGTCTGAGTTTACTGTATTAGTTCCTGCGCGCGAACTGCGCCGCATGGATACGATACACCTTGTGTATTCTCGGCGGAATTGATGCTTTTACACTGTTTGCAACCACGTTACGATATAATTGCAATTAGTCAGTAATGTAAATGACGGGCATTTACATGCAAAAGAGGGATGAATAAATATGACACATTAATTATACCGAAAGATCATTCCGCCGTAGCCGCGCGGATTTCAGTTACGGTGCACGAGAGATGGAGATATCTAATGAATATTATCGTACTTCAGTTTTTATATCGAATCCCGTTACTTACGTACGTCACAGCGCGCCATTCGCATGCGCTATACTCAATATCGAATGTATTTTTTATCACAACCGGGCCGAAGCAATTTGGATTCCATCCCGTCGTTTCGATTTTTAAATTGGAGTTTCTGAATGTATTACTCCGAAATTGACGTGTGGTTCTATAACAGTTCATAGCTCACGTATGTGATGACTTTATAAAATCATACCGTTTTCACATGCATATCACATGCACGAACAATTGTCCAACTAAATTACAACAAACCCTTCTTCAATGTTAAAATAAGTAACACAGAATATATATTATTATGTCTCTATATTTTCTTAATATATAACACATTAATCTATATTCAATAAATATAACATTATTTCAATAACATTAAGAGAGACTTGAGCTATAAAATAAACACTTAAAAAGATAAATAAACACTTAGAAAGCATCGAGAGGGAATCAATTATTTAAATTAAAAGAAGATTAAAACAAAAAATTGACATTAAATAAAAATTATATTTCTACGGCTAATGTATTATCCCTAAAAAATATTGCGCTTAATTATATCAAATTAGCATTGGTAGTTTAAATCTAATTAAAGCTAATTATGTATTATATCTGCAATCAAATTAATATTATACATCGTGTTAATTTTAAAGCTATTTCAAATTCTATCATTTTATGTAAATAATTCATACATTGATAACTCTTGATATACTTAGATTTTCGATCTAATGACAGAATTAATCTATTCATTTATATTATATGTCTCAGAGAAAATATTAAAAAAAAACTTTATTTTTAAAAATTAAATATTATCCAGCGAGAAATTGAATTGATGTCGAATCGATATCGATACAATGATTTCAACACCAATTTGACGTCGATTCGACGTTTAATTGACGATCATTTCTTGTTGAGTAATTAACAATTTATTCATAAAGAATAAAATAGAGTGTATGTTTCTTAAAATTATATATACCAAAAAGATGTGTATTAATTATAGAAAATATATAATCTGAGAAATAAAATTACAAATTGTATTGTTTGGATGCTCAAAAAGTATTCGTACAGTCGAGAAATTTAGCTTCTAAAATTAGAAATACATGCGAAGCTCGTTGGTCTATGTTAGAACAGAATGTATTCATTGTGTAAAATTACTAATTAATGTTTGTTTTCTACAAATAAGACTTTTTTTATAACAAATTTCCTTGTACAAAATTTGCTCTCACTGTATGTGTACATATATGTATATATATACAATATATATTATTTTTAATTAATACATGTATTATCATAAAATTGAATATTCAACTTATCTCAATCTGTTTCTTTTCTTTTCTTTTTCTATGCTATTATTTAATTCTAAGTTTTTCATGTTGTTATTGTAATAATAATCGATAATTTTGTAAGAGATTCTAATTCTAATCTCTTGAAACGAGGTTATTGCTTCCATAAATTACTAGCGAAATTTACCGCAAACGTAATGTTATAATTATAATTTCATTCTGCCATTTCACGTGGCCGGTCAAATTACTTGGTCGGTCCGTATTCTCGAAATTGGCGTGTACATTGCTACTGTAGGTTGGCCGCTATCTTCCTAGCGTTCCTTGCGAGGATATTGCGCAAAGACATAGAGGGCAAATGAAATGGCGCGAGCGATCTCGCTAAGAAAGGTAAACGCGACCAGTTCCAATTCCCGGACCTGTTTCCCGCTTGCTCGAATTTCAGATAGGTGTGTATCGAAACTGCCACAATACAACAAGGTTTTCAGGAAGTCAACGACAGAGAGAAAAATAAGTGCTGAACACAATGAGTAAATCCAGATGCTACGCTTGCTCACTGAGCGCTCACTAAGCAAGAAAGAAATTAATATGTTTATTTATTAGAATATTCGTAATGTTGTATAACTTATCTATTATAGATAATTTTTAATTATAGATAATATTATATTTCTTACTTACTTATTACTGTTTTTTATTTTTTTAAGACCGTGAGAGCGTGAGCGCTCAGCGAGCTATGTGAGCGTAATTTTATGTCGCCTTAGAAAAGTAATAAAATTAATAAACAATAATAAGTAAGAAATATAATATTAAAAATTACTTATAATAGAGAAGTTATTCTACATTACAAATTTACTAATAAATAAACATATTAATTCCTTTCTTGTTCAGTGAGCGCTCATTGCAGTGAGCGATCGTAACATCTGGGTGCACCCATTGTCTCCCGTAATAAGAGGTATAGTAACATTCTTCGAATAATTATAGAGGATGTTTCATAACATGTAGTGGAAACCGGGACTAGTAGACTCATTTTTTAGTTTCGAATTTTTATATAGACGAAATTAAGAGACTTATCGAAAAAATGAATTCTACACCATTACTACATACATTTGACTATCTAATAATATTTTAATAATAAGGAGAAACTGATAACTAATATGAAAAAAATGCATTTTTCTAATGCATTCCGGCTGAGTCAACTAGCCCCGGGGTAAGGTGACTCATGGTATGGGGTAATTTGACTAACAAGATATAGAAATAAGCCACAAATATATGAATTATGAGTTTGTACTTCTTTAATTAGTTAAATAGATTACGTTTTTATTAATATTAATAAAGTGCAAATATTAGTTTATAAGAAGTAAGGGGATGTCGCTTTAGGAGACCTATGTCAGTATCGGTGGCCTTCCTCTACTTCCCACTTATTTCTTATACGATTTTGCCTTGTAAATTTCATAATTTCGTAAAAGTAACTGTGAAGTTTGATTTTTCAGATAGCTAAATGGTCACTTAATATATTTTGATATGTTTTTTAACCCAATTGTTTATATGTAATTATTTATAACAAATTAAAATCGAGAAAAAGTGATTTTTTAAAGAAAAAATCGATTTCTTGGAAAGTATATTGAGTATAGAAATCTGAAAATTTGACTAAATACTCTTCTAATGTTGCAGAAAAACATATTTTTTTGATATTTTTTTGCAGGTTCGATTTTTTTTATAAACAATAAATTCTACGATAAAGCGATGTTTATATCAGGCAATTAGATTATAGCTGCTATTTTGAATTTTGTTATTATTTTTATCATTTTATTTTATATCTCTAACAGAACTTAAAAAATGAATCTACTGCAAAATGTTCAAATTTTCACTAATTTACTAGATGATATTTGATCCGCCATACTGAATTTGCAAAATCTGACTTCAGATTCGGAATCAGTGAATTAAAAAACATAGGTAAGCAAAGTTTCAAGAAAATCTGCTGAAAAAAGCTTAATTCAGCAGGCCTGAAAGGGTTAACGTAGCATCAATTATTCTACTTACCCCTATAGTCTACTGATCCTGATCTCCCTAATTCACTTCAGCAGCGGAGAACATAAAAATAATTAATAAAGTTCACATAAACATGCATCGAGAAAATTTCAGGTTAAAAATAAATAAAAATCCAGAGGATTCTTATTTATTAATCAGAATTCTGGTTATTTTAGTTAGAATTTAATAGATTTAACCAGAAAATTCTTTGTACATTTTCAACCAGAATACCAATTAATGCAACTAGACTCTCTTTTCAGTATGTGTTCTATTTAACTTTGTTTCAGGGTTATATACGCTGCTTTCCTTCATAGAAAACACAGTCGACACTTTTGATATAAATCGACACACGTCTCTCTTCATTTACAATTTTGTTCAAAAACTCAATCGACACTTTTCATCTCTACTCGAAGAAAAGTCGGAGTGTGTTCAAATGTAATTTTGAGCGATTGAACGATATTAGAACGCTGTAATATAATATAGTATATTTATAATATATATTATTCTCAGTAAACACTAATTAAAAGTTAATTTGTGTCGATTTATGCTGTGTAAGGAAATGTAGTAGTGTTGTGTGACAATTATGGCAATTTTGGAACACTACTTGTATCGTCGCGTGTTGTACGAAAATTTTACAATTGGAAAGCACTCACTTTTGTATACCAACAATGTGGAGCTGCTTATTTTCATAAGTGACTCTCAAAATGGTTACTTTCACAGCTTATATTTATAAACAATGCTCAATATCTTCTAGGTAATTCCCGATTTTATTGATTTTACATATTCTGTTCAATAAATTTACTCATTTCAGTTTGTTCTCTTGCTAGGAATATTTATAATGATTTGCTATTTTTCTGTGCGTTAGAAACGAGGTTGGGAACGTTACTTTAAAAAAATAACACGTTACCATTATTTCTACTTTCTGTAAAAAGTAACTCATTATTTTTACTCGTTATTCTCTAAATCTGAATCAGTGGATAATCACTGATATCAGTGCCAAGTATGCCACTGGTAATCAGTGAATTAAATGTGAGATTCCTAATCTAGCTAATCTTTATTATGTGATCTAACTAACCTTGTTTTAATGGTTAAATTCGATGAATATGTATTGGAAAATTGAAATTAACGTGCAAATATCAGTATTTTAGTCAAATAATGCTCAAATATTCTTTTTTTTTTTAATTGAACTTCACTGATTATCAGTGCCAAGTATGGGGTAATTAGTGATTCACTGATTCAGATTTAGAGAGTACTAATTTTAAAATGTAACCCGTTACCGTTACTTAAAAAGTTATATACTTTTTTCATAACTTTTTTCTAATATTAAAATAAAATATTAGATTTAAAAGTTACGTTATTTAGTAATCAATATTAATTGTAAATGAAAATTTATTGAAAGTTATAATACCGCCGGCATTAGCATTATGCAAGATGTCCGACCGATGCACGAGGGGTAAAACCTCTTGAACTGAAAATTCATTTTTATGTAAAAATGAAAATAGGAGAAACAATCTCCAAAGAACTTGATCTTAACGAATGTTATCCAAGACATAATCCTGAACAACTCAAAATTCAAGAGGTTTTAGCCGTCAGTCGAACGCCTTGCATAATGCTAATGCCGGGAGTACTTAACTTTCAAGCCTTATAACTCAAAAAGTGCTTTATGAAAAATAACTTTGTCGTAGTGTTTTGACAAGTTCTTAACACTAGCTATTAGATTCTGGAATAAAAAATAGGATGTGCCATTTAAATAAATCGATGTGACCTTGACCTTATCTTGGCGACAACACCCAAGGTCAGACTGACCTGATCAATGAATAGATCATTTAAAACCCTACAACTTTGTAGGAAACGTTTCTTTCAGAAATGCTTAGTTTCCGAGATATTTCACCGGGACTTTTTACTCACCCTGTATATATAATAAGTTATACAAAATTATTTTATAGTTACGTTTTTTAACCAGAAGATCAAACAAAAAGTTCAGCGTGGGTCTAGTAGATGATCCACACGATACGAACATGTTAAAAAGCGAGTGTGAGATAGTAGTAAACCAGTTAGTATAGAACTCTATCATTTCGAGCACCTCCTATGCAGGTAACTACTGCACATTATTGGAGCACAAAAATGACAATTACTCTGAAACAAGGTGAAATATTTATATAAATCATATGCGTTATTTTTATGTTCTCCATTCGCTGCTGAAGTGACTCTCACCTCCCCATATATAATATTATATTATGAATATCCTGTGTTTACACTGACAATGATAGAAAAGTGTTTGGTATTTGTGATTATAATTAACATAGTAAAATTATTATATCTAGGAGCTTCATTTTTATAGTTATTATTTCTATAATATTAGTAATAATTATATTTATAGTTCCATAAAGAAACTATATATAGCTGGTATCGAAAATTATAGTAATTGCAATAATTTTCTTCTCTCAGTGTAAGTTTTCACATTTCAGTCATCACGGATTAACGTAAATATCAAAATTGAAACTCATTAATATTACAGTTAATCTGTATTTCGAATTTGAAACACGCATGTCAATCACATTTGACATGTGATATACTTCGAAGATGTCTGAAAATAATCGAGACGTGAGAGATCGAGCATCTATGTTACACACCGATGTGGAACAACTTTAAGGGGTAGTATGATGCGTCGCAGATACAAAGAAAATTAGATTCCAGTCTCGAAACGGTTCTCTCTCCCCCGGGATTCTCGAATTTAAGGAAAGTATATTGCAATCGTCGGATCTCTTGGCGAAAGAAAGGAGGGGAAAGAAGAAAAATCGAGTTGGTGAGCACAGTATAGACTAGTAGGTAGGTATACGTCAATAGCGGAACCATCTGCTACCGATGGAGCCAACATTGCTGTCTATTCAGTGGGATACATGTCGCGCATATGTATATGTGTAATATATGTATATATACAGCATGTCAATCTTACAGTCTTTTTCTCGGTAATATACGACAGCTGTGCCCAATTGAAAAGCCTTATACTAGACTTGGCGATGTCGTCAATGAGAAGTACTCTGCAAGGGATAATAGTCGCGAAATGCATCGAATTTTTGATAAAAAGATTTCATATATCAGCCATGTTCGAAATGAATTAAAAGATATCAGTAAAATTATACTGATGAGAGGTTTCTTCATAAATATATATAGAATAATTTGAAAAAGCGAATCCATCTAATTATTTTGTATTTCTATGAGATCAAGAATAAATGTTTGTTTAGTTTTAACAAAATAAATTTAACAAAAAAATTTAACAAAATAAATATTCACGTAAGAAATTTAAGTATATCTTCTCATACACATAATTTTTCAACAGTGGAAAAATAAAATTACCAGAATGCATATTGCTCAGAATTACACTTGCTAACTCCGACAGGAATTTCGGGTCAGATGGCATCCTTCTCTCGATGAAATTACTACCTCTGTAATAAATAACAGCTATCTAGATAACTCCAAACGTAAGTGTGTACATTGTGTTTTGTAAAGGTAGATCGATTCCAACTTGCCTGTTTTTATTTGGTGTACTGGAAACCAGTTTTCTAATCTGTATCTGAAGCTCAGTAGTATGCGCGTAACGATGGTATGCCAACAATAGCGGATAAAAAAACTGAAGCAGAATAGGAAATCGAGAAACATGTGGATGGTGTTATATGAAGAGTTCTGTCATGGATAGATTGCCATCGTCCGCGAAATATCGGATGGATATACATGCCAGCTTATAAATGATAAACTACCGAGCACACTGCACATGTAATCTGAAAAAGAAACGAAAAGGAGCAAAATAGAAATACATAATAAATAATGGATTACATGAAAATACATTAAAATTGTGATTAACGGTAGATTAGATAACATAATTTAAAGAAGATAGTTTAATCTATATTAAAGAAACATTATAGAGAGAGAGAGAAAGAGAGAAACAAATAGGTATTTATATAATGACATTTACAATAATTCAAAACTGCTAATCTACGTTCTCTTCTTTTTTAATCTGAATAAATTCTTTAACGTTTTACAGTCAGTTTTGTAATAGATAATTTACTAGTAATCAATATTTATCGTAAGAAATTTTTTTTAATCATAACGTTTAACGATAATTAATAAATAAAACTAATGATAATTAACAATCAACAAATTAAAAAAATAAAAATTTAATAAGCAAATGAATCTTGTATTCTTGTCAAAATAACTGCATTTGATTTAAAAACTTTCAAAATTATGCAATGTCTGAGGAAGAAGATGTATTACTGATATAGGTATCTAAGAATATTTCAAAAGTGGAATCTGAAAGAGGAATGAAGGGAAAAGAGTAAAAGAGCGATAGAACTGTCAGATATCCAGAAGACATGATCTCATTAACTTCATTTATTGAATGTGGTTTCATCATTTCACATTTCACCGTTTCATTTATGCAAAATATTCTTCGTTATTCGATTACTTCACGACTAATGACAGGTTTATATACGCCATCATGTGCTATCGTGCTATAATAAAATATTAAAATCTGTTTAATTAACGAGTAAGTATTATTGAAAAATGTGAAAAAAGATTGACGTCGCGGAAAGTGTTTGCAAAGTTTTAAAAAAACGAACAGAAGTTCTTTCCATTGTAAATGAAAAATGAAAGAAAGAGTTAACACAATAAAATAATACCATATTACAAAGTAATTTTACCAAAATTTTAACAATTTAAACAAACATATTGATATTTACATGTTTGTATCTGCACATGACACATGACACTATTATTTTATGAATGTATCAAATATATTGAAGGACCATGTTGCCTACTCGCAAATATTGAACATACCGATACAATATAGACCGATATTCATGTAGATTTTGAGTCATAATAAAATTTAGTGGAAAAAATTGAAAATATCAAAAATATTGGAAAAAAACAATCAAATATGGTCGAAGATTTAAATATGATAGAATCCCATCAACAAATCATGCCACGCAATAAGGTAACAGACGAATCCGACCTACTTACCAACAAAATTTGATTAAAACTTGCTTCCGATTCGCATACATTTGGTGTAATTATCGCACAAAATGAGAAGTGAGACAGTGAGGGGAATAAGGAGCAAGTCACTCTGTCGAGTGGAGCACATTAAATTCAGAGGAATCTCATTGCCGACGGCACTGGGCTTTCTCTATATTCGCAAAACTTTTCAACGCGACTCGCATAATAGGCACTCCCGTGCTATCATACTTTAATAATAGACGAATGGTCTTTTCAGAATAGCCGCTTGTGAAGTAAAAACGAGTGTATTTTATCCATGGTAAATATATATGTAAAACTCTTGACAGTGAAGTAATAAAAATATGAAAAAACTAAGTTACACGTATATGAGAACAAGTCACTGATATGATGCAAAAATAGTGATATTTTAAAACGAATTGTTCATTTTTGTTCTATTAAAATGTTCAATAAAGTAATATTATTATTAGACAAAATTTAGTTAAAAATCTATTATACATTGTTTCAAAAAAGCGGAAATATAAATATCTGTAACGAATCAAAGTGTACACAATAACATGTTAGATTAGCCATTTACGGTAATATACAGTTTTCGTTTGGAGACAGAATTTGGAGACAGAATTGATTTCATAGTCTGCATTATTGATAATCTACTCGAGTTATTTTAGTATTGTAAATTCCCACGATCGATTGACCTAATTTGTAAAAATCCATACTATGACATGGTTTCAAAAGTTCCAATCGCGACTATAACACATAGTTGAAAAATTTATGTTAATTCTAATATATTTTACGTGTATCAAACGATCTATTTAAATTTTTGTGTTAATTCAACACAAGATGTTGAAAATAATACAAATATTATGTGAAAAAATTAACAGAAAAACGTAATACCGACACAATTTGTAAGCAAATTGTGGAAGCATATATTTTCACTAAAATTAATTTATGATATGTTAAATTAACACGTATTTTTTTATACGTCTGAGAATTTACATCTTAAAATACTTTATTTTTATCTATATCTATTTGTTCACTTACTCATGAAGTGTGTTATTTTGACACTCGTTGTAAGGAATATTGAATATCAATTTAATACAAAATATTCAAAATAACATATAATCACATTATGTTAAATTAACACTCGGACATGTTAAAAGTTTAACAGAAAACTTTAAGAAGGACTTGAATAGATTTGTTTTAACATAAATACAAAATGCTTTTTACTGTGTGGATCAGTTTCAAGGACGTAATGTGCTTTCAGAATTAGGAAAGCATCGCTTTCAAAATAGTGATTATCGACATACGTGATCGCATATTGTTCTTCGTTAGGGGAAAATCAAGTTAATATAAAAATGAATTGAACGATGGAACAGCGGGAATGAATAAAAGTAATTTCAGAAGCGGAGAAGAATGGAAAGAAACCAAGCCGCCCATCATCACATGAATATAGAAAATGTAGAAAACTTCGGACCACCAAGCTACCAATCACAAAGAGAAAAGTCCGAAATAGAAATCCCTTAAAGAGAGACGTTTATCGGATTGAAGAGAAGGGAATTCTTGCATTTTCGCGGAAAAGTTTTCCTTCCTTCGCCGACAAAAGAAAGACTCGGAAATCATTCTCGAAAAAATCGTGAAAAAGAAGTAGCCATTATTCCATTAAAAAGAAAACATGAATCTCATTTTGTATCTTTGCGGAGCAATTAGCACATGACGTTAATGGGCACGTAAATTACTTAGAATCATTACGAATTAATTGATCGAATAGTAACATCGCTTAAAAGTTCTCGGACTATATAATACTAAAAAAATAAAAAACACTCTTTACTTTCTCTTAATTTTTTATCGCTTTACTTATAATTAATCCGTAATACGAACACATAATATTTTTGTGACTCAGAAGAAATATATGGGTTTTTTTGGGACTCATTACAGTTTTTTGTGAAAATAAATCTAATTTTATTAATAATACAATAATTAGGTTTATTTTCTTCAAGAATTTTTCAAATTCAATTTTTCAAATTCAATTTATACAGGGTTCCAAAACTGACGATAAGTATTTTAAAGACAAATTCTTTGTAACATTTTAAGACGAAAAGTCTAATACGAAAATGTTGAGGCTATGACATTTTTCAAATGGGAAGAATTAAAAATTACGAATAATGGAGCTAGAATTTTGGGCGCTCAGAGATGACAAGATGATCAATATGAAAATGCTGAATTTTGTTATTGTCAAAGGCTTAAAGTTTGAGAAAACACTTTCACACTGACCATCTTGCCATCCCTGAGAGCGCGAAATTCTAACTTTGTCATTCGTAATTTTTATACTCTTTCTATAATTTAAAAATTATCATGGTAAAGAACATTGTATATTTGTATTAGAAACAGTCCATACATGTTCTTGTGTTAACCGTTTGCGTTAAATTTTTCAACATATTCGTATGTTAATTCAACATAATGTGATTATGTTATTTAAAGATTTCGTATTAGATTGATATATTTAACGTTTCTTAGTATCAACATGACACAATTTATGAGTAAGTGAATAAGTAACATAAAAGTACCGTGTTCTAAATTGTAAATTATTTTAAGATAAATGAATAAAATACATATTAACACATCGTAAATGTTAATCAAAGTAAAAAAGAAATACTTTCACACAGTTTGTTTACAAACTGTGTCAGCATTTTACCTTTTTTTATGATCATATTTTATACAATATCTGTGTTGTTTTTTAACATATGTTAAATAAATACAAAAATTTAAGTAGATTGTTTGAGACATGTGAAATGTATTATATTCCACACAATTTTCCAACAGTATAGTCTTGATATTTTTGTATTAGACTTTTCGTCTTAAAATGTTATAAAGAATTTGTTTATAAAATATTTATCGTCAGTTTTGGAATCTGTATATTCTTAATCTATGGTATAAGGATGTTTGAAAACACAAATAAAATAATTACAATTCGAAATTAGACCAACGAAAATAAATCATTTAAGAGAAATAAAAACCTGTTTTCGGGCAAAGTGGATATAATATAATATTTTATAATAATAAAAACAAAGATAGGCTACTGAGAGTCAGCGCGGAAGGAGGCGTGCACAAATTGTTAAAAAGTAAAATTGATCATTACTCTATTTGATGTATAGATGTCTTCTTTAATTAAAAATCTTGAAAACACTTGGTGTTCAAGAATAATATTTTATATTATATTTTATATAATATTTTATATTAGTATAAATATTTTTTGTAATATATAATATTTTATATTTGTATAAATATTTTTTGTAATAAATTATTTTTATTTGTAATATTATTTTTTTGTAATAAATTATTTACAGATTTTAAAGAAACATATTGACGAATAAATTTTATTGATAGAACTTATTGTTACTATCTAAATCTTGTTTGAAAACACGTTGAAATTTTTTTCATAGAATATCTACTACTTTTTAAATTATTTCCAGAATCACCAGGTGTACCAGGATTACCAAATGTTCCAATTATAGAATAACTCTTTGCCGACAACATAAATTTTAACTCTTAAGAGTCTTTGAGAAACAGTAAATTTTTTATTGTTTTATTATACATATAAAAATCGTAAAAATTCTGTTACATCTGTCAAAGCTTTAATGAGTTGTTATTACCATTGAAGTTGGATTGTATTTTACTTATTTTTTACAGATTTAAATTTATCTATCAAAATTCACAGTTGAAATATCGATAATGCCTTTAAAAATCTCAATTACTGGCGGAAAGTTAATATTAATTTTACCATTTTATGACTGAGGAACTTTCGCCATAATGAGTACAATGAAAGATGTCGAATAAGACATCGAGTTGACCGACGAAGACGTCTTGGCCGACGACGAAAGGATAATAGCGTGTAATGGGATATTTCAAGTGGCGAGGCGGTTTCTTTCATCGGGTCTGGCGTTTGAATACAAAGTATTATTCAAATAGCACTATCACAGTTCGTTCGTTCAAAGTATGTCTCTATCCATTCTATCCTTTTCTGCATTTCTCTCTCTCTCTCTCTCTCTCTCTCTCGCCGTTACTCCTGTGTCTCTCATCTATATGGTGTCGTCCATGAAGCGTCCCATGGGACAAGAGGCTTCATTTCCTGATATTCAAATGCGCTCAAACATCATACCCGGCCAACTCGTCGCCGCCAATGCGCTACATGGCGGTGCTACTGCCGCGGTTTCCGCGCGGATAAGCCGCACCGGCGCGGCGCGGCGATCTCGTTGCACTCGCCATCGAGACAACTTGTGCGGTTGCTATACGATAGCTACTCTTCCTCCCTCTTGTCTGCGGTGCATTGAAAAATGCAGATCCCTGAGGTAGAACGAAGATTATGAAATCATAACGATGCAACTGACATTTTGGGAAAGTTTCATTACAGCACTGCCTATATACGTATATTATCTAATTAACATTAAAAAGGTAAATGTTTAACTATTGTTTAAATAAGCAGCAACAAAATAATAATAGATAATAATATAGTTTTAAAAAAACCGCTTCTTTCTCAAATTGTGGGAAAAAAATTTCGATTTTTTCCAGTAATTTTTTTCCGATTGATTTTTTTTAAATTGCTGTTTTTTTTATATAAATAACATAATACTTAATTTTTAATGTCCTTCATAAAATTAATGTGATCCATTATGTAATCTTATTTTTATTAAAATTTTCAGTTATCCTTCTATTTTTATAGTAAAACCTAATCTAACCTTCCTTTAGTGCATGGCAAAGTTTAAGGATGTGAGTGTCGTACAGTGTCCCTACAAAGAAAATTAAATTTGGAAATGTATTTAATATTTACACTTCAAATATACTATACATATGAAAGTTATGTGAATAAGGTTATATTTTTACCTAATAACACATTTTTGTCGTTTATTTATTTTATTTGTTATTTTTTATTATTAAAAATTAAAATTTAAAAAATGATAACAAAAATTAAATTTTTTTATAAGCACTTTAAATATTCAAAATAACTTATGCAAAGTTCCATTCCAATACACTGATTAGTTATAAAGATATAGAACGAATAAACATTTTGTTTATTTACTGGACAACTAGTTCATGCATTGCAATATAACTTTACATAAATAATCTTGAATATTAATGTACTTTTATTAAAAAGTTGAGATTTTTGTCACATTTATTTTATATATAATACATATAATACATTTCCGTACATTTTTATTAAAGCATAGATTTAAAAAATATTACTATTTATTAAAATAACTTATGATCCAGATAATAAATCGTTACCAAAGTTATTTTTATTTTACGTCACCGTATTATTTTTAAATGTGATTTAGAATAATCTGTAACTTTTTCATAATTTTGTAATTATTTTGAAATCTCACCTATACATCCTTAAGTAGAAAACTGCGCATTCTACTGTGCAAGTGGTTATTATGGTGCGGCATGGTGCCTCTCGCAATCTAGTGCAGAAATAACAAACAGATCTTATATTTATTTGCGTTACCCTTAAAATTTTTGTACTTCAAACGAAATAGATATATGTATATTCGTTGAAAAGAAAAGAAAGTGAAGAAGCTGAGGAGAGTAATCTGAGCGATTAAAAATTAATATATGTTTATAAAGATGTAGTCATTAACTCTTGAAATTGCGAGTAAGGATATATTTTTAAAAAACTTTGTAATTCTTTTTATTCTTAAGACTTCATGTGATTTGTTTTAATTTGCTCGTTGGTGCAATAATATATGTTTTGTATGTTTTATATGTTTGATAGAAAACACTATCCAACTTCAATCTTTAATACAATTCCAAAATTTCTGTTAATTTATACAAATTACTCCCGCGCTGCTCGCTGTCGACTATAGGCAATTATTTTCTTTACGGAAAGAACCGAGAAACAAATATAGCAAGTTTTACGAATACGTGTGAATTTTTCCAATGAATTTTTCTACCCTTGTAAAAAAATCCGGAAAAATTGGAAAAATTTGGTATTTTTCCGAGCCTTTAAAATTATAAATAATAATAATAATAATAATAAAACTTGCGTTATATAATCTGCATAAAAAGAGATCATAACAATACAATGTAGCATAATATAATTATTCCAAGATAAAATTCAGGAATTTCATGAATCTTTCTTATCCTTTTGCCAATAATTATATCGGAAAAGATAGATACTGAATGCATGACGAGCGATACAGCTCGGTACGCACGCTTCGGAACTTGCATTTGCGTTTCTTTGACGTTCTCTGCTTGGCTCGATCATTCCTATGCTATTTTATTCTATTTTTGCAACGAGAGAAAGGACCACATGAATTAGAAATGATATGAGATTTCGAGAACGATAGTTTGGAGGACCCAATCGATGTACTGCCGGTTTCCAGTCCGTCGTGTATGTCGTTACGAGTGGACGAAAAAGCGGAAGATCCTCGGTACGATGTACAAGGAACAAATAAGATGACGTCCTGGAGAGGACAGAACGATTCCCGGAAAGGAGTTTCGTCTGGAGACATTGAATCTTGGATGAGCAAGAAGATGACAAATTGCAGGATATCAAAGTAGTTGTTATAGTTTCTCCTTTTACATTTAAATATTATTGTATTCATATATTATTTAATATTTTTTAGACATTTATATCTAAATACAGCTCTTGAATTATTTATTGTGCGAGATTCAAATAATAAAAGAAAGATGTAGACAAAATTTAAAAAAATTATTTAATAAATTCCCATCTAATTTATTTGATGTGACCCTAAAAATTTTTTATTCTTTTTATAAGTGTTTACAATTCATTATAATATGTTAAGATGACTTAGATGCAAAGATGCACCACAACGTGGTTTATAAGATAACTTTCCATGACTGTGATACATCTTATATAGGACAGAAGTGTGCCCGATGAATATAAAAATTTGTAATTAAGCTGCAAATTGTATTTATTCAAAATTTTCACATTAAAAAAATGTAATTATATATTCATTCAAAATTTTGAGTTTCCAAAAAATATTCATAAAAAACTATGAATATTTAAAGAGTATTCATATTCATTCAAACAAAATATAAATAAAAAAAAAAAACAACGACATGATTTAAATAAACAAAGTGATACTGAATTAGGAGCTGCGCACAGTCAAGGAAACAGTCATAGGGGGGAACAGAGAATATATATAGGACAGAGAATAAGAATTTTAACCAATCAGAAACGATGTACTATAGAATACACATTTTCTGATAGATTAAAATTCTCATTTTTTGTTCTTCTCTTTCCATCAAAACTAATCCATCCTCTTTTTGTTGTTTCTCCTTGTTGGTTTATATCAGAGTCATTTCATTTTAAACATACTTATCTGTTAAATTGTCTATTTGCAATTATCACTGTGGCATTTTTTATTTTTTCAAATTTTGTCTACGCGTGCTTCTTTAAGCGTATCACTAGTGGCACACGTGTCGCAGGTTGGCTAGTTTTAAATTAATACTTGAACATGTTAAAAATTCAGCACAAAAGTTTAACGAGTTCAATAGTTTTAATATAAACGCAAACTATTTTTTACTGTAAGACTGAATTCTTTATTCGCTTTATAAACTGTGTTCTTATGAATAATATTATTAACATTCTCCTACAATAAATATATTTTATAGCGTAGACTTAATTACAACACAGTTTAATTGGAAAAATAATCAACTTTCCGATACTCACATCTTTATTACTATCATGAATTTTTATTTGTTTGCTCAAGATATAATATTGGTTATTTTACAAAATTGTACTGGATGCAAATCTTCTTTAAATATTATTTATATTAAAAAATGTGTTCTTGTCAAAGCCAATTGGAATGGTAAAAAATGAAGTATAACGCCCCCCCAGGGAAATTAATACGCAGAATGACGGCATAATGCTGTGTATTATGAAAACAATACGACTTGTATGCACCGAAAGTTCAAATAAACTTTCCTGCAGAGCCTCAATGAGATCGTAAAAGCGCCTGTATCCATGCAAGATAGGTCAGTAGGGTTTTGAAGCTCGTTTACGCGGCGCTGCACGTTACGGTCTACTTTTCATACAAAATACCATCCACGAACATCCGCCGCGTCGGCACTGATGAAAAAAAAGTCGTTACATTACGAAGCTCGTCGAAAGACGGGCACGAGGAAACGGGCAAGAAAAGGGAAACATGGACGCGGAACACACACACACCCACACACATCCGTCAAATTGACCTTTCAGGATTGCTCTGACAGGTTTCGTCGAACGTAACCTTTTTATGCGTATCGCAAATCCTAATATTTCATAGTCCTAAATTGGTTAAGTGTGTATTAAATCGGTGATTATCTATTTCGGAACGACAACCTCCCATAAGACGATATGCTTAAAATGGTCAATTTCAGAATAATATTATGAGAAAACTATATGGTCAATATTGCTCAAATTGTGGGATTATTTGTGTACAGTATTTATCTACATCATATACAAAATTAAGTTTCTAAGTTGATTTTCGACTAATAGTCGAACTTCTTCAACAAATACCAGCGTATAATTTCGCTTCCATTCGATCTCCTTTTGTTCAATATTAAGTTATAAACAAATGGAGATCGATGAAGAATAAAGAATTTTTCATTATCACTTCCTAGGTGAATTAACAAATGCCAGCGTATAATTTCGTTTACCATGCACTGCTAGTGCTCCTTGCATTAATACGCTAATGCATTTTCGCGCCAAAATGTTCAACAGTTCATTCTGGCTGGAGGACTATGATATATGAACATGAACATTATAATAACGACGACGTACCTTAAAAAGTTTCACATCGGGACTTTACGTCGCAATATCTCCTTGTAAAGCACGTAGAGAAAAAATGAAAGAACTTTTATTATACAATTCGAGTGGAACCTATCGATCGAGCGTTGTAGAACTTGATCGGTTCAGCCGTTATTGAGATCCAATAATCTCGATTCCTCGCAACTCGCGGTCTCGCGTAAAAGAACATGGTAGTGTCGCTGCGCTTGGCTTAGAGAGAGAGAGAGAGAGAGAGAGAGAGAGAGAGAGAGAGAGAGAGAGAAAGAAACACTACCGTGTCTCCTGATTTAATTAAAGTGTAGATTTAATAATAATTTTGTTGAATCATCAAAATAGTTATGTAGGACATTTAAATTGGTTGCTAGAATATCAAACCTTTTTGTAACATTATTTATCATGTTTGCTGCTACAGTACATAATTATTTTGATGGTACAACAAAATTATTTTCAGATTTGTATTTAGCTAATTTTTTAGATACTTCAGTAAAATTGTTCTTTCATTGTGTAATTAAAATTTCGTTTAAAATATTATCTGTTTTACTATGTAGAAAAATCCACATATAATGCATATGTATATAAATTTCTTTTTCATATATTTTTTAATATTTTATAAAAAAATATCAATCAGAACGGTATTTGTGACAATGATACGAAACAAATTGTAAATAATATTTTTATACGCAATAAACAAGGCAAAAATGTGAAATGATTTACTTGTGTTTTCACACAAAAAAGTCTTTTATCTCTTTTCAAGTTTTAAGTGTCAAATTTTTTTCCATTGCAACCACTTTATAATCGGCTTAAGGCACATCACTTTTTCTCGGGTATTAAGGTCGCGGTGAGCCAAGTAAAATGCTTCATAAGAAATAACCAGGCCTCGCGCATTCTAGGTAAGACAAACGTTTTTCTCAGAAAATGTAATTAATAATCCCAAATGCGCATGCATTACCGTAGGTTAATGCGCAGCGATGTAATGCTCAGGCTGCTCCCATTTTAGAATCAGGAGCTTCTCTGTAATGGAGGAGTCTCAGAAAACACGAAGCGGGTGTCACGCGCCGCTCCTATGTATATATATATATATATATATATATGATCCCGCGTTTTCCGCGTGTACTTTTATCCAAATTGCTGTACCGCGTCAGCTTTGAAACAAAATCATAATAATATGAACAAATTACGTCTTCCAAGCGCGCGCGCGCGTCACCCGTCGGAGTATTAAAGTAATTATATTTACCACGGTGTAGAGGTAAAGTAGAAGAGACAGCATTACGAACAGAGATATACATAAATTTTCTAAAGCGCGTGCAGCACAGAAGCGAAGTGGCTAAGCAGGAACATAAACAGCGACGATTTCACAGCGTTCGGAGTTTGTCGGAGAAAAACGGTTTATCGAAACACAAACAAACTCACCTTGAATTTCTTTTAAAAAAACATATTAAAACGGCATACACTGTTTGTTAAATTCATAATGTCAAATTATACCCAAATTGAGTTATTTTTCTATAAATCGCCACTATTCCTACTCCAAATATCGTTAACTTAATTGAAACAATGAAGTTAATTCTTAATTATGATTTTTGGTCCCTTACTACACACAATGGCTCCTAGATTCATTTTCCGTTTATGTTCCAGATTAATTTTCATCATGTTTATAAATATACAAATATTTTTGAGTGATTCTTATACGTATATACTTTAAAAGCTATTGTATTATAATTAATAATGCTTATAATTATTATAATTAATAATACACTTGGTGCTTTTAGTATATCAAAGAAAAGAAATTTACAGGACATGTATGATCCAATCGTATATACGAAGGATTAGTACACACGATGATTTTTCGGATTCTTACTATATGCAATGTGATTCGTATCCTGGATTAATTACTTTTATCATTTTTATAAATGTAAAGAAATTATTAACTGATTCTCATATAGGTAAATATCCTGTTTAGAGAAGTCTCCTCCAACGACCTTGACCTTGACATATGTTGTCAAGGTCATGACCTTGAGTGACCTCCAACAGGTTTTAATCGTCGCTTGTTATTCGTTAAAAAGTTATTAACAGTCAAAATTAGTAATTATTTCCCTGCTTTATATAAAAAGTCATAACTCTAGACAGGGAGAGAGGTATGAAGTGGATCGAGTAAAGGAATACAATTTTCCACGCGAAGCGAAATCGACCCCACCTCCCACCCTGCCAAGGGGCGACTGAGCTTCCACGCGAAGAGAAGTCCACCCCCACCTCCCCCTCCGTCTAGGGGCGCATGACTTTCCACACAAAGCGAGGGCCATCCAATACTAAATATGGGTTAGATTAGGTTATATTTTTTAGGGGCAGTGCCACCCCTCGTAGGGGCAACACGTATTGCCTCCACGCATATATTTTACAACGCAAAGCGAGGTCCGCCCTTCCTCCCCCCCCTTAGTCGTGCGTCTCTAGGCAGAGAGGAGGTGGGATGGAACTTGCTTCGCTTGGGGAAAGTCGTATTCTCTTAATCGGTCCACCTCATACCTCTTTCCGTGCCTAGAGTTATTTGACTTTTCATGTAAAAAGCAGGGAAATAATTACTAACTTTGACAGTTAATAACTTTTTAACGAATAACGAGCGACGGGTGAAACCTGTTGGAAATCACTCAGAGTCATGACCTTGACAACATATTCAATGTCAAGATCATCAGAGGGAGCTCCCCTAAATAGGATATTTACCCTTACATATTTTAAAATTCTCAGAAAGTGTATTTGTAGATTGTGTATTTAAAAAAATTATATATACATGGGTCAAACTCATTCCTTGCGCCTAGTATTTCAAATAAGATAAGAAATGCGCGTGACACGAATGTGATCTAATCGTGTGTGTACTAAGGTTAAACGGTTTAACTCAAGAAATATATTAAATTTGACTGAAATTTATTATGCATTAATTGCATACGTTAATATGGACGCTACTCACTTTGAAAGTAAGCACCGAATTCAACTACCGAAATGAACTAATTTACATTTCAACATATCTATATGGAAGTTAAAGATAACAAAATATTATATCTAAATTGAGTTATCCTTGCTCCTTTGATGTCTAACAGTAATGGTCTTATATTACAACTTATTATCGATTACACGAGTTTGTCGATGTACCATCCTTTTTTATAGATAACGCCAGTGAAGAGAGTGAATGAGACTATTAGCGAGGAAAATAATATGAAAAGGGTGAAGAGGGGGTGAAATGAAAAGCGCGCGGGCCATACAACGGAAACGACGAGGGGATCGAAAGTAGCGCGGTAATGAGATGGGAGCGACGCGAGTACGAGCGAAGGACGCGCGAAGAACGGACTAAGAATGGCAAACGTTGGCGAAAAGAGCGCGGGAGAAGATAGGGGTTACGAAGGAGAGTGGTGGAAATGTTGAGTGCTGAGAAATAAGTTGGAGTGATAAATCGGTGAAGCTCTCGCGAGTAGCGAGAGTCAGAGACTCGTTGCGGAGACGCACACGAAACGGAGAAAGAGAGAAAGAGAGAGAGAGGGCAGGGGGAGTGGAGGCTGCGATGTAGAAGAACGGGGGGAAGGAAAATAGGGTTGTTTCGAGATTAAAAACGGAGTGGCCGCGCGTTCTGACTGCTTAAGCATGCAAATGAAAATAATTTATTCTGGAAAATCTGCCACGGGAGACAATTTGTCTCGCACGCACTTTCCGCGCCGTCGATTTCGTGTACGGATATTATCTTCTCAGAAAATAATAATCGCACATGGTAACGTAATAGCTTATAGTGAAAATGTAATAAGTCTTCTTATAATTAGTTCCGAAATGTTAATAATTTAAATACTTTAGAACGTGAAGAAGTCGAAGAACGACTTATGCCATAATCGAGACCCAGTTTTTAAATATGTAACATTCTAGTCAATTCTTTTATCGAAATTTTGCATTCCCTTAATTCCTTTTCAGTTGTTAAAACAATAATTCTATAATTCGTTTATGCATAATAATTAATGCTGTCTGGACTAATTAAACAATATGATTAGAGGAAAAAGTAGTAAAATAGAACAATTAGAAAATAGATACTGTCATTGTACAAATAAATGTAATTATCATCTTAATAGAGAAGTGTGAATTACAAATTCTTTTTTTACTTAAAATTATAACAGTTTTTTAAAGTTCAGACGTGCCATGTAGTTTAAAAAGAAATGTCGTATGTAGTGAACGACACTGCTGGCACTTAACAGCTCACCTGGTTCACGCTAATTAAACATGAATATTTGAGAATGGACTGCGATAGTAGACCACGATTCTTCTTTACTGCAAAGTTTTACAAGAGATAAGATAGATCTTCTGCGGCCAAATCGATTTCACCACCGTTACATCATTCAGATGTATTAAATAAGTAATCAGTAAGCAAAGCAAGTAGAAAAATTATCGAATGTTGAATTATCAAACACACACGTGAAATACTTCACTGTTAAATCAGAAGACACGATAGTGTCTCGGCGCTAAGCCATGCGCAACGACACTACCATGGTTCTTTTAC
This sequence comes from Mycetomoellerius zeteki, assembly GCF_001594055.1. NCBI lineage: Eukaryota > Metazoa > Arthropoda > Insecta > Hymenoptera > Formicidae > Mycetomoellerius > Mycetomoellerius zeteki. Next base: position 277,082 of record NW_017255910.1, read on the forward strand.
GCGAGACCGCCAATTGCGGACGATTGAGATTATTGGACCTCAATATTGGCTAAATCGATCAAGTTCTACATACGCTCAATCGATGTTTTAACCTAACGTGAGTCGTCACTGCTTCTACTATCGTTATTTTTCGAAAAATATCGTTATTTTTTATCAAAACGATAGTTAAATATAATACTATATCGTGTCAATTTGACACTATATAGTGTCAACTTGACAATGTATAGTTTCAAATATAATCATTGTTTTAGTATAAAAATAACGATATAATTGAGTAGGAACAGTGGCGACTCACGTTAGGTTAAATTTGACACTATCTGGAGACACGGTAGTGTCTCGGCGCTAAGCCAAGCGCAGCGATACTGCTGTGCCTGCTTTACGCGATCCGTCAAGATTTTCCAGATAGATTTAACAGTGTTATTGTGTAACATTATAGAACATAAATATCAAAGAAACTTACCATTTTCGCCACTTATACATGTGTCTCGAAATACACTCTTAATGCATGGCGAATATCTTCAAATAATTATATGATACGCACTCACCTGCAACATATATAAATATTTATGTGTAAGATTAACGTTAATATTTATTTATATATAGCTCTCTTACTTCAAAAGTAATACAACTTAAAAAATTAAGGGCCTCCGCACAAACCATATATAGAAAAAGTGCCTTTGATCAAATTGGCTAACAGTGTAATACTTTGTAATTATAAAACACTGATCAAAAGTTTCAGTAAAACCATAAAAATGAACAAATTTTGCTGTAGCACATTTGAAAGTGCTATTTTGAATTTAATCGGACTTTTTTGCATAGAATGATGAGATGAATCAATTGATGCAAAGAAAATACGTAGTTGCTTTTCAAAAAAATATACAATTTGCAATACATGTATACTTACAAACTACATTTTTTAAAGCAATTATATGCATAAAAATATAATTAAGGTACAGCTACCAAAAAATGAATAGTTTAGCGGATAAAAATACTTTTCAATCTGATTAATCCCAAAATAGCAAGTTTCGAATAATACTACAGCTAAATCTGTCTTTTTTTTATACTTTTGTCTAAAGAAATTTTTGATTAACATCTCAAAATCAAAATATCAGTTTGAGCCAATTTAACCAAAGTTATATTTTCTATGTGATTTGTATGGAGTCCTTTCTCAAAAAAGAAGAAAAATTATTTTTCAACTCAGCAAAAAATTATTGATTAATGAAATAATATCGGTAAAAAATTTTCTATCACAATCAAATGTCATTTCTGTTTCACAATACTTAAAAATCACTCTTTTTAGTTACGACAATAATTTTTAATTATTTTTGGTTTAATATCCTTTTTGAATTGTGATTTTTATGACTTTTTATGAAATAAAGTTACCTGACTTTTGAAGATTAACAGAACAATGTGTATTTACACAAATCATTCATGGTGATATCTCGAAAACTATGTTTTCTTTAGTTGCATTATTTTCGAAATAAAAGAGCGTACATATAATTCTAATTTATAAAAGACGTTGATCTTAGAAGAGCAATCGCCTGCGGATAGAATTAAATTCGCACACTTGTGTGCATGGACGATGCAGTTACGTTAAAGCAAAAATATGCACGAGATATCTAACAACTCGGCATAAAAATATCGTCGGACCGAGTGCAGTAGGCGGGATATTTAGTATGTTCTAACCTCGTGATAAATTAGTTTAATTAGTATCTTCATACGCAACATAATTCTCGTTCATTAACGAAGTAAACTGGAATTCCGCCGTTGTATATGTCTACGCGTAACACATACATACAATCCTCATCTCTTGAAAAAAAATAAAAAAGCCAGAAATATGAGACGTATTTCATACGGAAAAATTTCTACAAAGACCACCCATATTCTTCCCCTTTTTCCACGCAACAAGCATTTTCTGCGGTTTTTATACGTGCGCGCAAGCTCTCATCGTCATGAAATATCATATCGCGCCATTGGTCGCATACCTTCAAGTTTCAATCCGTATTAAATGAACAGAATATTCATTTCAAGACTACACAGACTCTCCATTTACACCTCCGTCACCGGACGAACGTTGTAGAATTGTGGTAAAGTCGATGTGCTACTAATGAAGATAACATATAGGTCCGGAAAGTTTATACGTTTTGTCTAAAATCGATATTGTGGGTTCATACGGAAGTTGACCAATGTGACATGTTAGTTGTATTTTCAATTGTACCAGCAAATTGTTGTAACATAACGTTTACAAGATTTATTAAATTTATAAGTATCTTTATAATGTGTGTCTTAAATTTTTTATTTAAAAATAAAAAATGTCATTTGGGTAATAAAATGTAATAGAAAATTTTTTTCTAACAATATAAACTATAAGATTTTAAGCCTATTAATATTTGAATAGATAAATAATCATATTTACTTTTTTAAGTAAATTCTAACATAAATGCGAAAAATCTTACAAATTAATTTACATTCTTTTCTATACAGGAAGATTCAGAGATGAAAAATCTAGTAGTTTCTTCCAGTAACAAAGTTAAAAATTCCCTTTTCTCCAACTTTGTATCACCTGAGTAAAGGATATCTTAAGAAAGATAGAAAAAAATAAACGACGGTTGCAAGCAAGATGCGCGCGAAAAAACTAAGAAGAGAAAAAAATATGCAAAAAAATAAAAGTAGATATGCTCCGCTAGCGAGTCAAGAATACTTTTACTCTAGTTAATCCTTTTCACATATTCGCGTAAAAGATACGAGGGAAAATAGCGAAAACAGAAATATAAACTTCAATAAAGATCACAAACTTTATTATAAAAATTCTGTATATATATATATATACATATATATACTCACTCTATCAAGCGCATTGGAGTAAGTAAGAACTATGGTAGGAGCATGCGACGCGAACAAACCTTGACTGTGTTCCTTTACGCGAGCCGATGAGTTGCAGGGGATTGAGATATCATGTACATGGCATTTTTGTAATGCCTTACTTTTTATTTATCTTGTTGAAATTAATGAACATATCTATACCAAATTTTTATTAAAAATAATCAATATGTACGATGTATAAACCTACAAAGGTCTATTTTTATAGGTTTTTGTAATCCGTCGCATGAGTTTTTCAAAAAGAATTTTCGGAAATAATCTTTTTTTAATAGATTTTCAAAGGTAAAAGGCTCTTTAAAAATAATGCAAGAGAAAGTGAGAACTATATTTTCCTTTCTTCCAACAGCATTGTAATATCAGGTGTTATTGATGCATAAATCCGATGCTTTGCTCTTCTTCATCTCTAACTCGGCGCAAACCTCTTGTCTACCAACCTTCACACACTAACTCTCTTTCTCGACATCTGCAAAATTTATACGCAGCCGAAGTGGAAAGCCGCTATCTTTTAATTTATGCGCAGGGAATTTAATATTCTCACAGCGTCTAAGACGCGTGCCAGGGCTGCGGCGAAAAGTTTCTGCGACGTGTAAAATTGAGAAGGATAACACAGAATAGGAAAATAAAAGAGAGTGGGAAAGGGATTTGAAGTGAGACAGCTGTTCATGGTGGATGGCACTCGAGGGCCCTCTTTCTCGCTAGGACCGGTCTTTGCATTCCGAAAAGGGTTAACGACGCGAGGCGGTAACTCACGAGTTAGACGTGCCAAGCAGTTTTCGTGTCTTTCTGAGAAGAAATTTCGAATATCAATAATTTAAGCAAAATATGCGTCTTTTTCCGTTATTTCTTTAGCAACTATGGATTACAGAATATTTGGAATTCTACTATCATCGTAAAAGAAATCAGTAGAAAGGAATTTCATCTTCTAAAATTCAACTTGTTTAAAAAAGGAACTTCAAAGACAAAATCTTCTCTCTCTCTCTCTCCCCTTCCTCTTTCTCTCCCCCTCTCTTTCATGTAATTCTTATGTAATCAATAGTCGTATTTTTGTCGAAAACTAATAAATTCAGTACGTAATGCCCATCCCTCTTCTCTGTCACAGTTTTCAAATAAAGATTAAATTTGTAGATTTGATTAATTTATCTTTTTATAGATATTCAATATTTAATATTTTCCTCATTGCAATTAAAGATAAAATATCGTCGTCTCACGATTTATTCGTGAAGGATTATTAAAAGCGTATTATCAGTGTGAAATGTACCTAATATAATTGTTAAGAGAGAATTAAACGAGGCGTCTCTACTATCGGTGTTAAATGTCATTACGTTTCCCACTTTCTTGGTACATAGCGGAACGATTGTGCCATCCGTGAAACTACCGGCATCTCTTTGAAGTCTCATTCGATGCGTTCACGGCATCGTTAATGAAATTTTGCACATTCTTCAGGGCGCGATTACTCTCTCCGTGTCAGATGCAACGGGGTAATTACGTAACACAATAAAATACAAATAAATACCGTTGCTGTGTCCGACAAAATATGTTAGCAGGCGTTTCTGCATGATAAATTGCATTGTCAAGAGCAAGGAAAATGAAAAACCCGATGACCTTTAAAACATGTTGAAATTTAGCGAAAGCACGTCTGCGAACCATTTTATCAAGGAATGTATTCACGATGTTAACGCGCGCTCGATAAAAAAAAACCATTATTATTTATTTAATTTAAAAAATTATTTAATGCAGTTTTGTTCTACTTCTGTTATTTACTTTCTGTTTATTTTGGTATCCGAACGAGTGCACACAAGTTCTGCCAATGAAAAACGATATAATGGGTGCATTCAGTACCACGACCGCTTAGTGAGCTCTTGTATCTGTTTGATTTATATTTTTAGTTCTAACGAAATATGCCAATAAGATGCAAGCGCTCACTGAGTGCTCAGTGAGCAGTTGTAGTACTCTGAATGCACCCAATATTTTATTAGTATCAAGAAAAAAAGTAACGAAAAAGTAACGACTTGTTACATTTTTAGTGTAACAGTAACGGTAACGAGTTACTTTTGCAAATCAATAACGAGTAAGGATAACGAGTTACTTTTTAGAAAAAAGAACGGTAACGGTAACGAATTATTTTTATGAGATAATGTTGCCAATCCTGTGTGAAATCTCTATCTGAAAAAATTTAACTTGGAAGTAATCATTTAACTTCTTTGTACATAAATAATTACGAGTACATGGGATGTTTTTATACCCGAACTAAAATCGCTATTATTAACAACATGTATATAATTAATTGTTTTTTGATTTTTAATATTTGAGAAAATTATGGATACGAATAATCATTGCGCTTACTTTGGAAAAAAGTAAATAGAAATTAACTAAACAAATATTAAACAGCTATATAAGCTTATAAATATATAAGCTTGTTAAATAGCTTATTATGAAAGATTTTTTTAATAAAGATTTTAATTAATACATATAATACTTTTCTTATTGCGTTTTTTCGATGAATTGCATATTTAAAGGTTCGTAAAGAATAGTTATTAAAAAAGGAAAAATATATTAAACATATTAAAAATATTAATATCCGTACGAAAATTATCCATACGAAAACAATATTTTTCCATCGCTGGACTATAAAAAATACCTCAGATACATGGAGAGAAAAAGTTTGCTATGATCATTAATCCCTTGCTGTAACGGAAAATTCCATTTCTGAATATAGGGATCGCAAAATTATTCGCAGGTGTAACAAATAAAATTTGTCGACTTATATTTGTTAACCTAGCAATCAAGATTTGCTGCAGTTGCAATAAAAATAAATATATTTGTTAAATAAGCAAAAGATATATAATTGTATATAATATTTGGAGATAAAGATTAAGACGAGATTTAATTAATTAATTAAAATAAAGTAAAATGGAATTCCTTCTTTTTATTTCATTACTACGTGTATATTAACAGAATTTGCAATACATAAAACATGAAACATATTTACAATGAAGTATAATACAATACTTTTGAAGCTTTCACAGGTCTTTATTTCAGAGATGCCAGAAGGTTTGCAGGTTATCGCGTGTTATTTTCCATTGCTAATGTCAACGTTTCATGAATTTTGCTGTTCACTTCATCAGGGAAAGGAGCGAGTATCAATGCGCGTATACGCGTAAAGTATACGGAGTACGTCGGAAATAAATACGGCGATCCGAAGAGAACCGAAATATTGCGAGGCGTTACTACGATAAGACAAAGAATGGCCATTTCGCCTATATACTGACGCTCGCGCACCGCGCCGCGCCGCACAGTGGGATAAAATGCGAAATCAGCTGGATAAAACTTCAATTTTTAAGAAATAATGATAAAATTGTATTTAATGTGATCGTTGATTTTGAATTTCGATATAAATTTAAAAAATTAATTTTTTGCGTTATTTAAAAAAATTTATAACTGTGGTATTTATTATAATTTCTAATGCAAGTTATATTATTATAGCTTGGTCTTCATAAAAACAATTAAAAAATAAAAATAATTGTAAACATTAAGATATAAAAAATAAAAATTATTGCAACATTAAAGCAGTAAAATACAAAATAAAAAATAAAATAATAAAAATATTTTAAAAGATATAAAAGACTATTTTTTTATTATATATTTTCGTCTTCTTTTCCTTCAGAATCTATTCTTGCTTCAGGTTCACAATAAGAAGTACAAACACATCTTCAGGTAATTCTTTGTTTTTTATAAATCTTGAACGAATTTTTGATATTATTGCATACTGAATATCTGCAAAAATTTGAAAAAGTAGCACATCATTTTTGCGGTTATTTAAAATATGTACTATAAAGAATATAATCCTAGTTTGATCTTTTTGGATAAACTTGGCAAAAATTTTTTCTACCCAATATAATGTACTAATCATACAACAAAATAATATTTGCATTTTATTAAATTTCTTCCAATATATACAAGAATTTAAATAAAACATCTAATATAAATTGAAAGAACGTAATTTTTCCTTTAAAAAGAGTACATATATTCAATTGATTATAAAATATACATTTTATGATCACGCAAAGATGTAATATATTTTACAGTAAAAGTTATTCTGAGAAATTGTTACTATGAGCATTGTTATGACAATAGAATGTTTTATTGGTCTCATTATGATACAATTTGCGTTATACAAGTATAGACAATACTTTGCTATACCTGATTGATTCATTAAAAAATATTAAGTTTTTTAAGTTTTGTCTAGCTAGATTCGCATTTTATCCCATTATGCTTTGACTTAATTGAGAGCTTTATCAATGAGAAAGCCATACTTACAAGCGCGCAAAAATTCAGAATTGACATGCAAAACGTGAGCAAATGCACGTTGTCATAACTATAATTATATTAGTAACTAATACAGATATTCGCATCAAATGTAAGATATTTGTTAAATATGCAAATTTGTTTGCTATAAACAGCAAAAAAATTTCACAAACATATTTTGCAATCCCTTTTGCGTTTATAGCAAATCTTTTTTCTCCGTGTAACTATTCCTGAATTAAAGACAAAACGTAACGAGATATATAAAAACAGACTGATGATGAAAAATTTGTGATCATATCAGATGATGAAGACACTAATTTGGCAATCACCAATACATTCAATGCATTTAACGCATTTCAATATGATGTCTCCATGATAAATCTGAGGACGAAAGAAAATAAGTTAACGGCAACCCGTTGTATTATAAAAAATACGAGGCAACTTCTGGAATAATGCAGCGAGGAGTCGTACAGTAGACTGGAGAGAGACGATGGTGGATAACTTGAAAGTTTTCGTGCCTTTATGGTATATATGTATGTTAATTACGTACAATTGGTCACTTTAAGAGATCTTTACGAGAAAAAGCTTTCACGGCGAAAACTTTCTTAGGGATGTTTTATGATCCAAGTTTCACTGAACAAGGTAAGATACGACTTTTGCTTTCCATTTCTACGTAATTTGCATTTTTGATTAATAATCTTATTAGTTTTTTCATCAATGCATTACAAATGACTTTGAGCACAATTAACATTGTGCTTATAAAAAATAAAACATAATCTTGACTAATTGTAAGTATAAAGTATAATCCCACAATTGACGTAAACTTTTCATATTTATTTAACGAAAAATAAATTAAAAACATTTTTATTGAAAAATAATATTTATTTTTATAAATATTTTTGTTAGTTTTTTCTTTGTTTTCATAACCTTTCCCAGGAAAATGCAATAAATTGATGTGATGCTTTATAATTATATTATAACTTATAACCAAGGACGTCGATTTTGAGTATTGAGTTTTAGGCTCGCTGTTCGAAGTATAACAAATAATTTTCTCAATTAAGAAGGTCTTAAAGAATATTAAATATTATTATGACCATACAAAATTATTTTGAGTTTAATCTTTTAAAGCTTTTGAAAAGTAATCAACGAACAATTCTTTTATAAATAAAAAAATCCTTTAATGGGGATAAATACTTTTGAAAATATCAATTAAAATCCGAAAAATTTCTTTATGCGAGTGGCACAAAGTGATTTCGAAGCTAATTCATTCAAAATTTTTAATGGAATAGCAAAATATTTAAAAATATAAGATACACAAAATTTTTATTAAAGTGCTCTATTTTTCAAGACACTCAGCGATTGCTTCGCACACTTATATGGAGTTCCACCGCCACTGCTCATTAAACACGTATCCCTTGAACTAGGAGAGACAGCCATGAAGAAAAGACGGGAGTCGCTCGACCGAGTGACAGATGAAATAAACGCGGCCACACAGGTTTCCTCACTTTTCACCGCGACGTCAGTTACAACGTTGTTCCGTTAGACGAAGCAATTATCTCTCGCCAAAGTGCCCTCACTTCTTACGAGCACGCAGAGCAGCACAACCGCGAGTGAATTTCGATTAACTCAATTTTTGTTATCGGCGAATCACATCTTTCTCTTTTAAATTGAAAATGTATCAAGTTCGCGTCGAATATGAGAAAAATGGACAACGGAGTTTAAAAAGTACGTATATGAAAGAAATTTATAAATATATATTTTGAACAAAAGATAATCAAAGAATTGATTAGCTCCTCTCATTCTGGCTTTAATAATTATTAAAAAAAGGAAATATTCACGGAAAGAATTTTTTCTCAGAGTTTACCCTGAAAATATGATAGTCGTGGGACAACATTATATTTCGAGGAATTTTAATGTAAATCTCTCTCATTCATTAATAAAACTACAATAAAGTATAAAATAATTAAGTTTGATTAATTTTACTGAAGTACATGGTAAAAATCTTTAAAATATTGTACCACAGCTACTATATTTTCAGGATAAATTTTAAAAGATAATTCTCTCCGTGTTCTTATTAAAAAATACCCTTATATATGTATTCATATAAAAAAAGAAAAGTACATATTTCAAATATGTATCATATCCTTATTAAAAGAAAAGTAAATTTTAAAGACAGAAAAAACAGAAAAAATTTTGTAATCAATATCTTATGAAAATGAAAACAAAAAAAATAAAAAACTTTAAAGAACATAAATCATAGAAATGAAATGCCAATCAGAGCTGACACCAGATGATCATGTACATACATTTAAATTCTTTATATATTACATATAAAAATTAAATGGATGTTTCAATCCCACGCTTTTCTAGATCATCCTCATATAATTATAAAACAATACTAGACGAATTTGTTAGATAAAATAATCGCAATAAATTACTCGTAGTCAATTGTAGTATAAATCAGGAAAGTTATTTATTGTTATAAAAATAACAATAAAACATGTGATAAAAATATTAATTTTGTTACAAATATAACATCCACATTAATGTCAATTTGCGTATTTTTATAAAAATCTTTTCTGTCAAAATCCCTATTTCTTTTTCCGTCGATAAATTTAATATATTAAATTTGAAAATTTACATTTTAGTATCGCATTTGGATGGAAATAGATGTTCATGTTTCTATTTATGTAATAATTAAACTTATTGCAAAATTTAATTATAAATTAATTATAAAATTTTTATTTGAAAAATTATAAAAATATTAAAAAACCGTTTCACCCCCATATAAATCCAATGAAGTGAATCATAATGAGACGGAGAAATTATTGTATTGTATGTTAGAAAATATGTGTCAGTTACATTTTTCGCAACTTTTACCGTAGAAATGCACCTTCGATTTGCGACGAAAGTCACGTATTTGAAGTTTTACTGTTACAACGACACATGACATGCATGCATGTACATTTGTGAACGTGCTTAGTAACCTGAGAAAACAGTTACGTAAAACTGCGTGAATATCGAAGTAGCGAGTTTTTGAAATCCCATTTCAATTAAAGCACTGTTTCGATTATAGTAGCGGTCGTCATTAATATGTCCGAAAATTTCAACGAGATTTTAACATCTCTCTCTTTCTCTCTCTCGACTCCTTCCTTCCTTCTTATGCTTACAAAAACACGAAACTTTCGAGCTACTTTCATCGCCATGCAATCTTCGCCTTTACAAAGTTTATGCTCGGACAAGTTTGCCCGCAAAGTTCCTCCAGTGTTCTTTTTATTTCGTTAGTTTTAATCGATCCGTCATAATTACCGCGGACGCGCGCATTAAACTTATCAACTGGATTACCAGCGAGGAGGGTGAAAAATGCACTTGCAGAAAAGTGGCGACCGCGGAATTCATACTGAAACGTTTCAGCCTTACGCTTAAACAACCTACGAAACAGCTACCTGACAGTGATACCTTTTGCGGTTTCCACGGCAGAAATATTTCCACTTACCGCGAAAGCCTCGTGCCTGGCATTCCTACGCTCGAACAGCAGTGCATAATGTACGCGTATAAGACTGCTCGCATACACACACACACACACACACACACACATACGAACGCGAGCGGCGAGGTATAGGCGCTAAAGGCGGAAGGAAGGTGACGGCTCCTTGGGAATATCTGGGTCTGCGGGAGAGACGGAAGACGCCGGAAGAGGAGTCGGAAGGAGAGCTAAAGCTACCCCAAGGAAGTTGATTGGTAAGGGCATCACGCTCAGGGCATAACTGACTGACTTCTCGTGCAACCATTTCAAGACGATCCAGAACGATCGCCTTCCCGCATCCCCCTCGGTCGCGTAGGATCGGAAAGGGTCCGGCATCCCTTATCTGTAATTTATACTTTCAATTTACTCTCGCCGGAAGATTCTAGGAAGTTCGATCGTCTGGCGCGCGAGACCGATCTTCTCGGAGAGAGAAATCCAGGAAGAGGAAAAGTGTCTCGTTTTCTCCTCTGTGGAAGTTTGGCGACTTAATGGTTTCGCGTTCCACACACACAAACGGTATATTTTTTCAATCTCGCACCCTCGCCATCGAGTCATTAACGTCGCGTTCTCTGTGATGTGTCTTCTTCCGTGACGTCGTCCGTAGCACATGAATTAAATAAGGATATCTCTTATATCGTATAACATGTAATTACTGAGACGCAGTGAAATAAATGGTGATGGATATAATCCTGGTAGAAATGTATGCAGTTTTCCTAGACACCTATCCAGTCACTATCTAATATTACTGTATTCTCATTAGTTGTATCAATACTGAGTAGGAAAAGAACTTCATAGAGTTTTATTCAGAGACTGAAGCAGTTTTCCTGGTAAAAATTTATGCAATTTGCGTAGACACTGCCCAGTTATTGTCTAGTATTAATAGATTAAATTACTAGTTAAAATAATGCGTAGAAACTGGACAAAAACTGAGTAAAGTTTTATTGAGTTTTTTATATAACATTTGGGCTGATTCTTTCTAAGATATTGTAATATATTAATTCAGTTGATAATGCACGCATCATATGATGTGTATAAAAGTTAAAAGTGTTAAAAGAGAGTATATATTAAAAGATTTTAAAACTGTGTAAAGTTTAATGAGTGAACGCGTAGAAAAACATAGAACAAGGAAAAGGAAGAGGAGAAATAAGGATTTTTGGAAACAAGGGAAAAATTTTGTGACAGAAATTACAACTACAGTTAGGGTTAAAAATAAGCAAAAGACAAATAAGGTGTATATTAAGGTTATAAGAGTCATTATAGTGTAGTAAATCTTTGGTCTATAATATATATTATATTATGCTATTTTTAGTACAAAATATATTATGCACAAAAGATTTCCTGTATTATGACTCTCATAATCTTAAAATTTTACAATTAGCAAGCATGCACAAGATATGAAATATTACTAGTCCAATAAAATTGTCCATGAGCAGTTGGCTCGCTCATTAATCAATTTAATAAACATTATTGCTGTGTTTCTATTCAGTAAATGGATTCAGTTAGATTGGGATCCTAAGTAGTTTTCCTTCTCAGTTACTAGACAGAAATTGGTGTAACTGTTTAGTAACTATTAAAAAAATGCATGAAATTTCTACCAGGGAAACAATGCTTTTAAAGCCCGACATAATACAGAGAAACTTTAACAAAATCAATGCTTTGGATAAAGAAGCTCAGGGTTAATTATGTGGATGTCTCAAAATTCGCTACTCAAAATACTATAGCAAAAAAATTCTCAGAAAATTAAATAAAAAAATTATTTGTAAATTTTTATTTTAATCTAGAGGTTAGGAAATTAAGAATTCAAATTATGCATGTTGCATTTATTTTTTATAATACAGAATGTCCCAAAATTCGCGACTTAAAATACTATAGCAAGAAAATTAAGTAAAAAAGGATCTCGGAAAATTAAGTGAAAAAGTTATTTGTAAATTATAAATTTTTATTTTAAGCTGTTATTTCTGAGATAATACGTATTTAAATATAGCCAATTATAGACAGGTGCAACGGCCGTCTAAACGTAGTCTAAATTGGTCATATTAAACCCGTACTACATCTAAAAAATAACCTTAAAATAAAAATTTATAAATAACTTTTTTACTTAATTTCCCGAGATCCTTTTTTTACTTAATTTTCTGGCTATAGTATTTTGAATCGCGAATTTTGGAATATTCTGTATTATAAAAAATAAATGCAACATGCATAATTTGAATTCTTAATTGCCGCGTATACCTCTAAAATATTCTTTCTCTTTCTTTGCATATAATTTCTTATAATAATGCAAAAGAAATTTTTGCTGCAAAACATTGAAGTTTCAAAATAATTTCATAGTAAACGATTCAAAGTTTCGGCGAGTTTATTAAAATCTTCCGCAATTTTGAATAACCTCTGCATGTAGTTTTCATTACAATTACGTCTTTGAAACATTATAATAATCGGTCACTTTGAGAATTATCGAATTACAGAGCATCGCATAAGCTCAGACTTCTTTATAGGAATCGACAGTAGATACTAGCAGAGAGCTAAGAGAAGTTTCTCACGGATAAAATATTCAGGGCACACCATCAGCTTCAACGTGGAAAATTAGATTTGTCCGGAGTTGGAAAACCTCCATTACTATTAGAAGATAAAGTAATCTGCAGATGAGATGTATACAAGATCAAGAATACATTCCCAGCTTATTCTCGTGCAGCATCGGATCATTATAAATTTAGCTGTTCCATAAATAAACACGTATAGATATTGTTTCGTAAACTTATCACATACTGAGCACTAAAATAGGAATTTAGAAGAGAAATTAAAATCATATATCTACAAATTCACGAAAGTTACACTTCTTTGTAACCAAATACTGTTTTCTAAACAAAACTAATATTTTAAGGCTATTTTTATGGAAATTCATATTACTGCCTATTTTTTTCTTATAATCATTACGCAATGTCGCCACATTTTTATTAACAGTATCCTAAGTAATAAATATTTCGTAACTTTGAATTCAGAACCGATTCAATAATATTTTAATGAATGTAATTGTCAAATTTTAAACTTGAATATTGATTATTAACAAAGTTATTGTGTAAAATGTAACTGGGGTGCCATAATACCATCTTCTCCTCTATGCTTTTACTTTGCTATTTCATGGTTATTGTTTTCAGTATGAACTAATCTAGTATATTTCAAATGACTGAATTCGCTATTAGTGTGCTACTATAAGGGTTGTAACGTTCGTTCTCAAAATCTCCTAAACGTGATCATTTAACTTTAAATCGTGAAGAGCAATTACGACTTTTACACAGGACAAATAAAATAACGCGATTGATTGGCTATTTAGCGTTAAATGTGGAAGATTGAAGGACCCTTGTTTCCATGGTTGTATTGCGTTCGAGAATAGATGCATCCGAGAATTACTCTATCCCGAATTTACCTAACCGTACCGGTTACAACCAATTCATCTTAAGGACAAATCGATCGTCGCTGCGCATCGGCTCGACGTATTCGAAGATATTCGAAGAGTGGTTACACCGAGAGGTACGACGACGAAGGGTGAGAGAAAATATTGCCCAAGTTTATGGTGGGTGTAAGGGGCATGAATTTATGGCGAGAGGTTCGAAAGCAGCCACAAAATGCGGGGAAAAAAGTGGAATTCGAAGCAGTTTCTCGTAGATACAAATAACCCGCGCCAAGATATATGATACACGAGTTAGTGCCTTTCGCATGATCTTCTGATAATGCCACTTGGCTCACTGCTATAACTCTCAGCTCTCCGCAGACTAAGTCTGAGTAGTGAGTACTTATATTATATCTGGAGCTGGATACAGATAACAATAAGTGAAAAGTTTGTTTCGTAATTTATAGCTGACTAAAAATCGCCGACTGTGTGCGCTTTGTTACATTTCTGGCTCATTTTATTTCCTCAGTTTAATGTATCTTAGCTACATTCTAAAATCACATTTATTTTTTTTCTCCGGCGTTAAAAAAAGAAGATAAACTGCGTCAGATGCATAACTCTGTTTTACATTTTCCAGCTTCATCATAATTCTCGCTTAAAAATCTAGAGCTCTCAGATTAGTTTTAAAAGTTAGAGTATATGTGAATTCTCTCAATCGCCTTAACTTTGTAATTGCTCGCGCAGCATAATATTTCTAATTTCAAATTTTCTGAAAGACGATTCACATTATCTGCGATAAAACAACGGGCAAGACACTCTATACTATTTGATGACAAAGAGAATTTGAATGCGAATGGAGACACGCAAGTACACCCAGATACAGATTCAATAAGTTAGGGATAGAAGCTGGTTCTCGATCGAATCTATCAGTTCTGGAGGCTAAAGATTCCCTGAGACAAGAGAGATGAAAGCTAAGATCAAAGAACCGCCCACGAAGGCCTATTTCATTAGTCTCAGAATTGAAATCAGAAATGAAGTCTTTTGAGCGCGTGATAATTAACTGCTTTGATCAAGTCTGGCCGTTATGATTCACCGTTTACAGTACAAGTAAACCTAATCGAATCGTTTTCCCTTACGTGTATACAACGCTCATTTCATCACACTCGTTTGCATGCTCAATTTGTTTATCTGCTTGTTCTTTGAAACCTATTATAAAATTCGCGACATCATATCCCTTTAAAAAGAATAGACGTAAAAAAGCAATACAATAACCATACCATCGCGCTGTTGTAACTGTCGCACGCCTTTTTCCACGTAATATTTACATATGAATGTATTCACACAGCCTTCGTCTTTTTCTGTCGCATTTTTAATAGAAGCTTTTAATCAATCCTCAAAACTACACGCGAAACTTGCCGTTCGACAAGAAGCATCCGACCTGCGTCGCGCAGATAATTCGTTTCATCGCTTTTAATCAGCCTTTCATCGGTTACGTAACGCAACAAATTATCGTGACATCGACCGTTGTCGAGCCGTATATTCGACATCACACGTCACAAAGAATACCAATTCACCTTTAATTAGGATGGAAAAGAATCGGAAAAGGGATACAGAGCCGAGTATAATCACGGCAAGCTGACACGCCTTCCCCTCTCTCTCTCTCTTCCCTCTCTTCCTTCTTACTCATTTTTATTTCATCTACCGTATGTACATATGTATGTATGTAGGTTTCGTTGGCGAATTCCAAGCACGCGTTATTCTCGTTATCGGATACGGAGAGAGAGGGGGGGGGAGTGTAGAATTTCCGAGGATTGTTTTTGAATTTACCTGCGTAACTTTTACCTCGCGGATTTTATTCGGTACGCCACCGCATTCTGCGACTGAAAGCGCTCGACGATATTTCTGTCGCCGGTCACCATTCATTTTTCTCAACCACAGGCATTTCGCGGCCTCTGTAATTTGAAGACACTTGGCTGTATAAGGTACGCGCGCGCTTAAATACGTTTGCGAAATGGTATCCAGTGAACTTTTCCAAGCATTATAATTCGCCGTCGTCATCGCCATCGTAATACTATTTCCGTTTGTTTTAATTATTCCTATGTTTACACAGTTAAACGATATTGATATTGTCAATTTATCATTATAATAGCGTAGAATAGAAAATTTGATGCCGAAGAAAAGTTGAAATGGTTACGTCTAAATTCGTTCACTGTTAGGGTATCAAAAGAGCAATGGTAATTCAATCTTTTGGGTAAAATAACATTTTGTTATTTTTAACTTCCATGTTTGTCAAAATGCAAGTTAACCATTTCTGTGATTAGTTTCAACGTAAACAACGTTCATATTAATGTATGCACTTAGAAAATTTTAAATAATAAAACTAAATTTGAGTAGGTACATTTTATTGAGTTAAAGTACCTATTTATATATATTTCCATCATTTTAATTAAATTAACGACGTATTGAGTAGGAGCAGTGACAATCTATAAAAATTTAATAACTCAAATTGAGTATAAGTGTAATTTGACATTATGAACTTAATAGTGTTACTTGGCTCGAGTTTTATTGGGTAGAATCATAAGTTTAGTCTTGCCGGTTTAAATGTTTTTCTAATCACAAATTTAACTAATTATTTTCAAACATATGAAATGTCAATGAAATATACAGAGTACGTTCCATTTTATTTAATCTCCAACTTTATTGCTTTCGATTGTAAATAAAATGCTTCAGATAAGGATAAAAGTATACTAATAAATAAAAGTTATACAGCTTAAAGAAATACAGCGCAAGCAATAATGAAATTAATTTTTGAGACGTTTTTTGTCATGTAAGGTTTTCACCATTTTTTAAATGAAATTAGTGATTTTTTTAATAATATGATTCCTCTAATTATCCTGAATATAAAAGTATACTGTATTAAGATATAGGAAGATCTACTTTTTAAGGATACGATTATCAAAAAATTAATGGTTTGCAAGATATTTTATATTTTTTGTAAAACTATGCCAAAATGAAGTAAAATATCTCATAAGTTAGTCATTTTTCGACATCTTTATCTTATTATTATGTAAAAAGAAAAAATCGTATAATTCGAAATAAAATAAAATTTTTACAATAACCTTCATGATGACCTTAACAATTGATTTTTTCAAAAATTGATTTATTATTATTTGCCTCCTTTTACCACACAACTTGTGTCTGAAGCATATTACCTACAATTAAAAATTAAAAAATTTTTTGGAAAGATAAATTAAAATGTAATACGTTCTGAAAGATATTTTCAACACACAACAGATGACAACAGTTGGCAATTTTGGTAACAGTTTAAAGATAGGAGGAAATAACACGTCCTTTTCGGTGCACAATGCTTACTTCGAAGATGAGAATCCGATGCAAACTAAATAAAGATATGCCATATATAGTGAAGAATATTATGCTATAATCGAATGTATGTACCAGAAATGCTTTGTTAAATTTTATCGAAGAGAAATGAATCTCGAAGATATTTCACGTTTCGACCAATCACCAGATATCGACTCTATAAGAAAGAGACACTTAAATTCATAATGTCAAATTATATTCACCATTTGAATTATTTTTAATAATTTATATAGGTCATTACTGTTTTTACTCAATGTCATTAATTTAATTAAAACAATAGTGTTGAACAATTTAACTCAACAAAATGTATTAAGTTTGACTCAAATATATTTAGTTTATTATTTACTAAGTGTATACGTTACTACAGTGATTTTTTTTAAAACTATCCACAGAAATGAATTGATTTACATTTTGACATACAGTCAAATATAATATAATAAATATTATTTAATTCAAAGAATTAGATTACACTAGTTTACAGCAAAAAATTACTTTGGACCGGAATACGTGTCTCTTATAGATTTTTGGATGCTGAAAACGATGTCGCAAGCGAAAAAATTCTAGCAGATTAGTCAGATTTCTAAGATAATTGAGGTTTAATATGTAAAAAATAGTTTTTTGTGATATTTGACATTTTTTTAATAAAGAATATTAACGTTATCTTGAAATTTTGATCAGAAGTCATGAATGTATTGTTCATCCCCTCTAAAATGCAAAAAGCATCCAAAAATCTGTAAGAGACACGTAGTCTGGTCCAAAGTAATTGAAAAAAAAATTTTGTAAACTAGTATTATCATTGCTTCTTTAATATTTTGATGCAAAATAACACATTAACCGTTAAAAATCTTTCTAACAGCATTTTCCGTTTGAATTTTGCTGGAAAAACCGAACGAACTTAATGTTTTATCCAATATGAGCTTTTCGTTCTTTCATCGTTTTCGCTCCGGTTATCGCAAATCCACCATCTGTAATCGATGACATCGGATAATTTAATCATCCTTACATCCCGGCGATTTTCAACCGTTCGAGTTTGCCCTTCGCTTCGTCGAATCTCGGAGTTCCTTAATCTCTGGAACGGCATTCGGGTCAAAACTTTCGCATCGTCGCAGATTCCATAACATCTTTTCCTCCCACTCACTATTAATTTCCCACCACGTCTTCATTCATTCTCGCACGCACCCACACCACCTTTATCCAGCCAGAAACGACTCAGAGCCGGCTGGTTGCCTTCCATAGAACTATGTGGAAATTCGGCGACATATTTTCGTAATTCATCGCGGATAATTTATGGTCTTACCCGTGGCGAACCGTGACGTAGTACAGGGTGGTGGATCTTGGGAGGACGCGAACTTCATACGTCGTCGCTGTCATCTTTCACGACTTTGCGCTTCGCGGTACGTCCCGGTTCATCCTTAGCACGCATTCCCTAACTCGTGGGACGCGAAGCAACGTACTTTACGTACTACATTTATCTAATAAACACTATGGAAAGTTCTCGAGATGATACACGGCCATGGCAAAATTAGTTTAATCCGGCGTAACTGGTAGGAGCGAAGTAGCGCTAACCCTCTAAACCGACCGCTTTTATATAAAATACCGCGTGCCAAGGCGTACGAAAGAAGCTACGCGAAGGATCGGCATCGTGGAATGCCTGGTATCTCGTGGCTAACGGCAATTCCGAACACCTAAACATTTCCGCTAATTAAATTTATCGCTTTCATTCCACATCGCGTTTCTTCTAGGAAACTTCTGCGAGAGCGTGGAGATATTCATGATCGAGGTTAAAGACTTCAGTACCATCATTAGACGCACGGCCAAGTTCCTCGCAATAAAAGATGACTTTCTGGAAAAATTTATAACCCTGTGAACTATGAGAGTTCGAAAGTGAAACGCTTTGATTTCTATTTTTTCACTTCCAATATTTTGTACATGAAAATTTTTGTAGAAAGTTTTGATGGAAAAAATTATATATATTCCCGCAAGGAAAGTAATACAAGTTTGAAATTTTTCGAATTTCGAATTTTATTATGTACGATTTACATTCTAAATACATTGGCTTTCCAATGGAAAAAGCGATCAAGTTAAATTCAATTTAGAAAATTGAATAAAAAAAAGAGAAAAATGATACAAACCAAAATGAGAATAGTTTTTAGAGGAATTTCCTTTTCTTTTTCTTTTTATACTTTCAAAATTTAATTTTATTTTCAAGCAATCTTTAAGTATGTCAAGAGTTATGAGAAAAATAAAGGAAAAAGAAAATACTGCAGATTTTCTTATTCAAAAGAAACGTTGCAAGATGTTATTAACAGTGTATGAGTAATGGAATGAGTATAAATAAAGCATCACAGCAGTATAAAATACCAAAAAGTACACTTTTTAATAAGATACATGAAAACCTATTGAGAGAAAAATGGGATCTTCGCCTGTTCTTTATTCAAAAGAAGAAGAACGAATTAAAACTTATAAATAATTAACAAAGCAAAGTCGGGATTTCCAATGTATACAAGTAATGTGCAAGATGCAATACAATTTTTTCTAGAAAAAAGTAATCGAAAAAATCTATTTGTAAATAATAGCCCTGGTAAAAAATGGATGAATTTATTTTTGAAAAGACATCCTAAAATCAGTTTCAGAAATACTGAAATATTATGAAAAGCTAGGGCGCCTGTTATAGAAGAAGATATACGCAAATGATTTGTTGATTTATATTATAAAATTTATAATTACGCTTTCATTCAAGTCTAGAATTATAAAAATACATATTTTGAAGATTGATCAATAATAAATGTATTATTATTACGTAAACAAAAATATATAAATATAATTATATAGAGAATCCAGTTATTCAATAGACATTTTTATTGAATCCAAATGTATATTTACTGAAATCTATGTATTCTTTTAAAAGGAAAACTTGTATACTGGTCATTTACTAGTACGCATCAGTCATTAATTGAAACTTATCGGTCATTCACTAGTGTTGTTTCTTATGTTTTTTCACTTTTTTAAATTAAAACTATCATTTTTGTCTTATTTTTTAAAGATAACTTATGATATTTTTATTAATTAAACAACCAGCTATTATCTTTGAGAGAGTGATTTGTTATCTTTTCTCTTTTATACACGCACTATAATTCATTGTTTATATCGTGAATTTCTTATTTGTTCATTGACTGGTGAATGACCCTAATATTATTCAACTTCCTAGCTATGGAAAATAACGAATAAATCAATTTTTTAAAATAAGTGTATTTTTTTAAACAATGTACTTATTAAATAACGTCCACTAATGTGTTATTATTATAGCTATTATTATTTGTTTGTTATGTGTGGAATTTAGGCCAGAAAATAACGAATTCCAATGCTGCTATATTTTAAGAAGCCTCAAACTGCATTCAAACTGCTAGAAATTTCCAAAGATTGAAGAGTTAATTACAAACAAAATTAAAAATAATTGTAATATTTGAAAGTAGAGTAAGTCCTAAGGAACTTCCTTTCTATGATTAATAATCATTTTAAAACTGATTTGGAAAGATAATGTTTACTTTCTTCGTTATTTTTAATTAATTTTTTATTTGGATCTTATTATATTTATGTGCATGTAATAAGGCCCAGTGTCAGAGTTCAACAAAATTTTTTTTTCGTTCATTTATAAATATTCTTTATAAACAATATATTTTATTTTTGTGAGTGAAAATAAAGATTTGATTCTCATTTAATTTATTTTAATATTCCCATAAATAAAATTTAAAAAAAATTAAAATCAATTAGTTGGGCCTTATTCGGCTCAAGTACTTTATATTTAATGTTAGGCAAAGTCCGTGTGTATATGCTTTGCCTTCCCCTTGTAATTTAACAAATGTTTAATACTATAATGTTTTAATGCCATAATAAGTAATTTATTTTTGAATACGCAATTTTCTTTATTCTTTCCTGAACAATTTTATGTGTTTTACTTGTATCACTTTTCTTACTGGGGTGCAATATATAAAATTATATACATATTTTATATATCGCGTAATATACTTTTGGTGTTACCTTCAAACGATATAACTCTTTTAGATAAAAATCGATAATTTTATCAATTTGCGCACACCAAGTAGTCCGAATTGGAATCACTTTAGAATCTCCGTGATTAAAATTCCATATAAGCGTGACGAAGTGTGAAAATAACGCAGGAATATGGCAGCGAGAGTCAGACAAAAGTTGGATGCGTTGCTTCTCAAAGGAACGACAGAGGCGAAGGGTTCTATCCAGGAGAAAAGGAATTATCGTTGCGCGCCACCGCTCCACGGCATTAATGAATCGAATAAGTTTCGAGGGCTATTAAAGTTGAAATTTGATTTACGCCCTACCGACGATTACTGTCGGCGCGAAACTGTCGCTGTCTCGTTGACTAGCTGATAAGTAAATCGCGCCGATTCAGACTCTCTCTCTTCCCCTCCCCCTCTCTCTCTCTCTCTCTTTCTCTTTCGCTGAGGATCCCCGTGACTTATCATGCGAAAAGTCATAGTCGTTAACGTCATCGAAAACGATATTACTATTTTCGGTGAATAATAATACGGTCGCGGTAATATGCTTGTAAATTTCCATCCGATATTTTCCGCGCGTTGTCGAAGTCGATACTGCGCGCCGGCTGCACTGGAAGAACGCGGCAGAGATAAACTGAAGCGCTCGAAACTCGAATCTAATCAAGCCCGTAAACGACGACGTTTGGCCACTAACGAAAAACGCCGATCAACGCTGTTTACTTGAAATTGGTTAAACTTGCTACGGCAGATAAGGTTCGCATCTGTGGAAATTACGGCAATCGATGGAGTAATTATGTAGCGATTACGTCCTGTGCAGGAACATTCGAGCAGGGAGGCTATAAAGAAACCTTGCTCCAACGAGTTACTGATAAATTAGAACAGCAGATGTATCTTCGATCTCGTATTGCTTGCGCAGAGATTAACTTCGCTGTAATAAATTGAAATTTTTAGTAAAGAGAAATCTATTTTTGCTGTTAAATGATATTGACAAGAAAAATCACTGTGCCTGAAATAGTATTGAATATTATTGAAGTATCATTATATGCAAGGCGTATATGAGATCAAAAGATATTATTCCGTGTGCAATGAAAATTATTACGTATATACTTTGCTTTAAAAACTTAACACGCAGGCACACACAATTGATCAATCCAAGATTCAATGCGTTCGATTATACCTCATCAAACATTATTTAGAGTCAATAACACGGTAAATCATTCACAGTAATTAAGCATTAGTATTATGAATGATATACGCTATGATTATAATTTAATCAGATCGCATAGATAAAGGAAATAATTTTGCGTATTTGTAGCGTAAACACATGTTACATAGCCGATTATGCGAAATACGAACATAGTCAACAAAGTACCGCGATTATATTGATGAAATTCAACGCTTAAATGCAAAATCCATTGTTTACAGGATATACATACGCTTCACTTATAGAAACATTGCAAGAAAAAAAAGAGGAAAAACAGGAAAGAGAGATAAAAATGGCGTTTAGGTTGTTTAAAAAGATAAAACCTGCCGATAAAGTATCAAAGTTACGTGAAATTTTCGCTACTGCCCAACGTTACATTCCTAACAGTTGAAGAAGAAGCATCGGGGACAATTGAGATACACTTCGATTCGTTCTGACAATGAATGGAAAATATAGATTCCGTCCCAAAACGATGCCCAAACTAACGAGATGTGCTCGTTTCGAGAATTGTTTGTCCAACAGTCCGCCCTCGCGATTTTTACAGCTGCAAACGAGCACGAGGAAAAAGAAAAGGAACGGAGGGTACTACAAAAAGTGAATAGAGAAAGAGAAAGACAGACGTAGAGGAAAAAAAGAAGCGGATGAAAATCGACTCGGCTGTTACGACGGGAACAATAAGAGCAGCCACCCGCGCCGTTTCCGGAGCTGCTATCCCTCTCCGTCTAATCACTCCCAGACAAGAGGCTTAAAGAGATACAGAATTCGCGAAAATTGCATTCGCCGGAAGACACGTTCGAACATCGCGTCGCGTCATCGCGAACGATCTCATCTGTTTGATCTTTTGTGTGGAGAGAGAAACGGTCGTCATAATCATTTCAATTCACTCGCTCCCGCCCCCTCCGAGTCCCAGAGACTAAACGCTTCCCGATGTCATCGTTGTCATCGCCGATGCCGTTGTCGACCTCGTGTCTCTCATCCGGCGAGTGATAACGAGAGAGTCTCCGAAGATTGCATCGTTGGTCACGGGCGGATGTGAGATGCGGGCGCTTTTATGAAAGTCCTTTACAAGTGTCGGCCTTAATTATAGGTATAGCAAGATGCGCATCGCACATCATATCATAACGATGTCATGATAACCGAATAAATATCCAGATAGAACTACGTGCTCTCTTCTACACAATAGTTGCCCTGATATTTCTCTGTCAAATATTACACCATCTTAAATTATCTGAGATCGAAATAAATGAAAATCAACCGTTTTCTTCGCTAAAATTACAGTCTTACTACTTCTAATATCAATACACCCGATTTAACCGGAACAAGAGGCAGTAATTATAAAAATATTAAAAACTTTCTGTTAATTGCAAATTTTTTGGAGATTTTAAATTCTAATAATAATAATAATTCTATTGATTATATATAAAATATTATTATTTGTGACTCTAACATTTATTTCTTTCTTAACATGAATTACTATTAAATTAACATTTATTACCTAATCTGACAAACTACGTTTATCTACATTAATTAGAAATACTATAATATCTACATATTCCTTCAAACAAGTAAGTTACCAACTAATTAGCTGAAACCCTTCAAGTTCCATTATCAGAGAGATCCATAATTACTGATGTTTCAACATTAAAGAGAGCAGCCACTAGTCTTCCAAATTTATTTCGGTACTCTTGCAAAATGCACGGTACCTAGATCGATTCCATACAACTGAGGAAACTACACAAAACTGAGGAAGAAAAGTTCGTAATAGCTACCAAATGTTAAATGAAATAATTTCAATCAAATCTTTAATATAACCAAAAATAATTTTACTTTTCTGAATATTTAGTAATTATTATTAAACGTTTGGTTATATTATGATGTTTAGTAATACTTACTAAATATTTAATAGAAAAATAAAATTATTCTTAGTTATATTAAACGAAAATTTGATTGAAATTATCTCTCAATCTCTCTCTCAATATTTGGCAGCTATTATCAAGCTTCATTTTCAGTATATTGGGAATTATAACTTATGGGAGCAATCGGGGATCGTATTTTGTAGTGAAAATAAATAAGATTGGTCATAAAGGCCAATAAAAAAGACATCGAATGAGTTTCTCGTGGCGTAATATCGAGAGAGGAAACGCAAGCTTATCTCTCCGAGCAGACTGATTTAAAGATCGGACGTATGGAGTCACGTATCGAGGAAGTAGAATTCCTAGGTAGCCAGGTTCAACTTATTGTTAGTACCTCAGTAAAGAGAGCCAACCCGCCGCTGCCGCCGGCGCGGGCGTGACGTTCGCACCAAACCTCTATCCCTGTCGACGTACCTCATAAATCTACGTGTCGCGTCGCGTCCTGACGGCGTACGGAAATCGTCTCGTGACCGTGAGGAAACGATATTTGCCAGAAAACAAATTTACACGACCATTGCGAGCCGTTACGGGTCGGTCATTTCACGTCTCGCGACGGCGACGACGATGACGACAACGACGTCAACAGCGGCGCACGGGATTCATTTCGCGTGAACGAGCTGTGTTTCGTCGTAGCTCCTCCGGAATCGCTAGACGTTATCACATAGCCAGTGTATCAGATAGCTCGAGGCTGCAACGATTCACCCGATATTCACCAGTGAAAATCAATAACGTCAGTCATATATTAAAACGTTGAATGACGCACAATTTTCAATTAATTTTACAAAAGTCTAATAATTAAGTTTTGCGCGTCCCGGTTATTATATTAAATGACTACAATTTTCGACAAATATACTCATTATTCTATTTGTTAAATACAAGTTATATAATTGGGAATGAATTTACAAGTAGGAGGGAGTGGGTGAATTGTAAACTAAGAAAAAAGTAATTAAATAAAGATGATTATTTATCAATAAATAAAAATTTTTATTAAATATGCTCCAGTTATTTACGTTTAAACTACAATAGCTAATATTCATATATTAACAATATACATAAACCGTATAATTTTAAATAAAAAGCAAAGCTTTGGCATCGGAATTATCCGTCATCACGCGAAGCAATTAACGCTGAATTTTTCTATTTAAGAATGTATACCTATGTACATCTTAAAATATTACCAAAAATATAAAAATTTCATAGATTTTCTAACATTAGGGTTAAGTATCTTTGTAAAATTTGAGCGTAATTTTCTTATTGATTTAAAAGTTGTTTAATTCTTCTAGTCTTGATTCTTATATAAAATCGCGTTTTGTAATAGTTATTTGCAAGTTGGTAAAGTCACAGTATTACAAACTAAATTAAATTATATATATATGTGTGTGTGTACATATATATAAATATTAATAAAACTAATAAATATATGTGCAAAAATTTATTTGGATCTACATACTCGTTCAAAATCTATTTACCTAAAACTGCAGCCAAATATGGTCTGCATAAAGCCATTATACCATAAACCAAATTATTTGTTTTGTTTTTTGCAGTTGATTTCAGGGCATATTTATGCCAAAAATTTGTTGATTAAATTACGATATTAGCTTTTTTAGATGATTATTTGATTAGTACCTTTAATTGACATTCAGCCAAAACACGTCCTTAAAATTATAATTTATATTAATAATATATTAGTTTATATAAATGTTAATTATTGTAGTTTAAAGCTAATATTCCTTAAATAAGACTTATGTATATAATTGATAAATATAATCGTTGACTTTATTTAATCTTTTTCATAGGTATTTGCAAATTCTCCTATATTAAAATTATCGAAAACATCTAATAATATTTACCTTAAACGGCATGTGCATTTTTACACATGTATAGTGTGACACTAAGTGTATATTGAACTATCATTGAATATAGAAATAAGAGACTATAATTACTCAATAATATCGTTCGCAATTCCCGGCGCTCTCCCTTATCTTATCAAAATACGTCAGTATATATGCTATTTGAACTGTTTGATGTAATTAGCTTAATATTTTTTGGCGAAGAAACGGAAGAAGTAACGCTTCTTTGATTGCGCATCTCCATGAAGAAAAATGGATCAAGATGTCCGACCGGTAGTCAACGTCATATGTCGTCGCGCTAATGAATTTCGCAAAGTAAAAAGTTAGCGATTATATCATTTGATAGAGCGAAGTTTCAGCTTTAAGAATCTATATTTTTTGATTGTAATATAATGATTTTTAACGAAATTATGAGCAATCAAAGTCCGAATGCTACTTTTACTTAATTCGCGAGTAACTCAGGAACAAAAAATCGTAGGAACACATTATTGAAAAACGATTTTGTAGAGAAAACTTCAATCTTTTACGATAGATAGTAAAAAATTTTCTCGATTTTTTGGAGGGCACGTAACAGATCTATAAAGTGAAAAGAAATTTTTTCATTTTTTTCAGCTGGTAGTTTTCTGTATGTAAAAATTATCATACTTACATAAACTCAAAAAATACAGTGACTTTTCGAAAGTACAGATTTCAAGCTTTAAAACTCTTTTTTTAAATTCAAATTTCGTTCATTTTTTAACGAAGTTACGACTGCTCTTAATAGCAATACAAAAAAATCGACATTTTTTGCACTAACCTAATATATCACTTCTTTTTTTCCCCTTCATTTGAAATGGAATATAATATTGTAAAGCTTATAGAACGAGAAAGAAGATGTGAATAAATAAGAAATGGCGGTAGCACGCACGTCTTGCTGCGCAAAACTAATTCCGAAGGGCGCGAGCTTTGTAACTTCCTTCCTGCCGGATCCGATATCAGACATGAAATTACGCAATGTTTAACGAGATTGCAGTCTCTTGGAAAACTAAGAGAAAGATGTGCAATCAACATGTGACAAATTTCTAATTAATAGAAATAATATATAATTATTAACTTTATTATTATTAACTTTATTTTTAAATTAAATTCAATCAGATGAATAAAATTTCTAATGTAAAATTTTAGCAATCTTGTAAATTGATCAAATAATTCATAAACAAAATGAAAATTCACAATCCTAATATAACTTACATAATTTTCATGTAATTTTCATATACGAGATTACATTTATAAATTCTATCGAAAATTATCATAATTAAAGGTAATAATTAAAAAAGATTCATAACCAACGGATTTTATGATGTTCTTTTTTTAGGTTTTAAAACACGGGGATTTATAATTGTTATACGTAAAGCAAATTTCACTATCGCGGCTTGCAAGCAACCGAACGACGCAACATATGGCAAGTGCTATGTCAGCACAAATTTTAGTGTTCTGTTCTGTTTCTTCTTATTCTGTGCTTTCTTTCCTATGCCACATACCTCGATTATTATTTCAGGATGAAAGATTACAAACGTGATACAAACCTCTCTTTCATCGCGTCTGTATAGTGTTAATATATACGCTGATATACTTTGCTAAGTAAATTTGACATATAATACTTCTCATATTTCATTTCAGAGGAATACGCGATATATCTGTGTTTTCTATCAGTGATGGAATATACTCATCCGCTTCGGAAAAGTAGCAATTCACATTTTGAAATCACATTATTAAAATAAAAGTATTTTGTCAAAATTACATAAATTACGATAAAAATATCTTAAGCAAAAAAATACTTTATAAAAATAGAAAATTTTAATGTGTATCTAATAAATATTTAAATATTCTTTCATTTTGTTTATGAAAAATTCTAATTTCGAAGAAAATATTACTTCGAGACATCTGCAAACATTCAATAATTTCTTTTGATTCATGTAACATTTTTCTACAATTAAATTTTTTTTTGGAAAATAATAAGTATATATATACACATATATATACACACATATATATATACATATATATATATATAAAATGTTTCTTACCATACTTAAAAAAGTTGCTGCAGAATATGCCATCTATACAACTTAAGAAATATAATGAACGGATAATTGCAGGATGCAGCACGTTGTAGAGCGATGCCCGAGCTATTATACCAATACCCTTTGATACGTTTCGCTGCGTGTCACGACCTACGCCTCGATTTTCGATAAACTTAGAACGCGCGATAAGTGGAATCGCTGGCACGATAACGATGTTCCGGCGGTTCCAGTGAGAACGAGGCTTTGTTCGCTAGAGCGGAAACGGAAATCGCTCATCAAGCATCATCGGGTCGGCACACAATGCACGTTTTCTGTTTCCAAACGATGATAAGACAGAAAAGGAACACAAGAATGAACAGGCGTAAGAGTACGTGAAACAAGAAAGAAGAAATTATTTCGTTTCTCGTTTCGCAGACGAGCATCGCGGTAACAATTCCGGGATCGGTTGATGAGATTAATGGCGGCGAGATCAACTGTCTTCTCTTTTATACGACAATGCACTTTTTTCTCTGTCCACGGCACACCTCTCACTAACGCTGAATACCGTTGATTTTTAAATAATTTCAGCCGATATGTGTGCGCGGCGATACGCCCGCGCCGCGCCGAGCAAATGCAAATTGAGCTCAAAAATTTCCATTTTTTTGTTCGTTCACAATACGAATATTTTTTTTATTGCCCGACACATTATGTGCCTGACAAACGATGAACTGCATAAAAGGTCTCGATGCGCCACACGATTTTTCTCCTTCGCTCACTCGCTAGATTCTCTCTAGCCAGGGGTTACGACAGGTTAATAGAAAACTATAACTCTTCATCCCAGGGAGATATCCTCTCTTGCTTTCTTTGGAGCTTTCAAGAGCTTTAGTG
Organism: Mycetomoellerius zeteki; assembly: GCF_001594055.1. Classification (NCBI taxonomy): domain Eukaryota; kingdom Metazoa; phylum Arthropoda; class Insecta; order Hymenoptera; family Formicidae; genus Mycetomoellerius; species Mycetomoellerius zeteki. The sequence continues at coordinate 306,487 of NW_017255910.1, forward strand.
AATATTCTCATACATGGTAAATATGCCATTTAAATTTTAATAAATGAGAGGCTTTATTAACATGTCGCATTGTTAATGAATCGTAACAATTTGTTGTATATTTTTAATTATTATGTACAGTATATTTAATAATTAAAACAGTATAATAATAATTTATATAAGGCACTAACTCGTCCGTTCTCAATTATAGAAACAGTCATCAGATTAATCACAAGTAGGTTAAACATTCACTCAAATCACATAGCATGCTGCAAAAAATGTAAGAAAAAAGTATATGAGATCTAACGATTACTCTAAGATTCATATACCTTTTCAAAACTGCGACGTTTAAATCCGATGAAAAATCCGCTCGTCTGTGATACGTTGGGGATGGGACAGAATGGACGATCGGACAGATTTAATTAAATTTTAATTCGGGGGTTTCGCTAAATCCGCAAATTCCACAGACAGACTCCGCCGGACGTGCGTATGTCTAGCGACATCCGAAGCGTGTGGACCTGTGGAGTTGTGGAGCGGTGTAATGGTTGCCCAGACCGGTCTGGGTTCGTCGCCGGGGGTTGAACAGTGATTCGGGTTTGCGCGAGAGGGTTACCAACGAGAGGTGCGAGGAGAGCGAGGTTGGGCTGCGGGATTACCGCTAAAAGCGTACAAATCCTTCCTGGAGAACGTCGAGCGGCGAGACTGTGCTTTCGGATACGGTGCGGAACGAGGAGCGAGAAAGAGGAAACGAGCCGCGGCGAGCGGAATGAAGTTGCGAGTTTAGGCCGCCGCGCTGCGCAAGCCGCGGAAACTTTGCGCTGGCTCTCGCGACGGGAAACTCCTGCGGGCTACGGGCTTTCGATCGGGTGTCGCTTTGCACCGAGCACACTTCCTTTCCCCTCGTTTTCATCGTGGATAACAACGGCGAGTTACAATGGTCACGCCTCTTTTACCGAGAGGAATAAACGCGAGTGATTGAGAATGAATGAGTTGATAATTCGCAACATTTTGAGACGTCAACGATTATTAGAACAAAAAGGTGAATTCGAAAAATAAACAGTACTTTTTCTGAAATGTAATTAATCAGCTACCATAAGTTTTTACAATATTTAAAAGAGTTTATGGGATATTTAGAAAAATCGACAGTTTTATCTATATTTAAGTATATCGATCTTTAAAGCTGTCTACTAGTATTAATTAAACATTGCGTAATACGATATGAATTGTATTAAAAATTTTATTTCAATTAAACAACGGACGTCGCTTGATGGGATATGGATATTTTGGTCACTCTCATTGGATAGTAGACTGTAGTCACAATACAGTACGGTTTCAATTTTATTATTGAGAGAAAGTTCTTGTCCTAGATCTATCACACTGTTCTATTTTGTCCTCCGGTTAATACTGAATTAAGACCATATCAAAATGGTCTATTTGCGGATGATTAAGCGAATTTTAATCCATTATACATATCGAATTATTACTTATCTATTGAAAGAAAAGTGTTTGGTATTTGTGATTATAATTGCATGGTAAAATAATTATAAGTAGAAGCTCCATTTTTATAGTTATTACTGCTATAATACTAACAGTAATAGTTATATTTATAGTTCCACCAAAAATATATATATTTGATATCGAAAATAACTATAAATTATCATTAAATTCTAATAATTGCAATCAATTGTTGCAATCAATAATTGCAATCATTCTTCTATCAGTGTAAGATTATTAAAAATTATATATGATAAATTTTATTTCCTCATTCCTTTATACACAGACAGTTCTTAAGAATGAGAAATATTAAGGATAGTCGCTATTCATATAGAACTGATTCACAGAACTGATTCATATAACTAAGATATTTGAGTCGAATAAGGTCCACCTAATTTATTTTATTTGAAAAAATTCTATTTATAGGGATATTAAAATAAACTAAATGAGAATAAAATTTTTACTCCACTCACTCATGAAAATAAAATATATCTTCTACATAGAATATTTGTAAACAAACAAAATAAATTTTTTTAATTCTGATATTGGGCCTTATTACATGCATATGAATGTAATAAGGCTCAAATAAAAAAAAATAAAAAATAAAAACTAAACATCTTTCAAAATTAGTTTTAAAATAATTATTAATTAATGAAAGGAAATGCCTTAGAACTCACTCTACTCTTAAACATCACAATTATTTTTAATTTGATCTATAATTATTCTTTTAATTTTTGGAAATTTCTTGCAATTTAAAATGTAATTTTAGCTTTTTAAAAGTTAGCAGCATTGAAAATCGTTATCCTCTACCATAAGCTCTACATATAACAAATAAATAACAATGGTGATAACAATAATCACATAAGTGGGCCTCATTTAATAAAAATTCATTGTTTCTAAAAAAATGTACTTATTTTTCAAAATTTCCATAGCTAGTTTATAAGTTGAATAATATTATAATATATATATTATTATAATATACATTATAAAACGATAAAACGACTATACTTGGTAAACTTTGCAGCAAATTGTTATAAAAATGGGTCATACACATTACACTTCGTTACAAATTTTTGTTGTATTAAATGATTAAACAATTGTGTTACTGCGAATTCTAATTATCTAACCTCTTTTTATATACTCCTATTGCACGTCTTTCAAACATGTATTCTAGGAGTAAAACGCGTTTTTAAGTAATAAATGAAAAAATGTGGCCCCATTTTGTGGGTGAATCTGGACCCTATATTCGGCTTAGATATTTTATTTTGTAGAATAATTATAAAAATAATGTTGAAATGGTTAAATATATACTTAATATAAATACAGAAATAATTACTAAAATTGCACGTTGTTCTAGAAAAGATTTATTTTAATTCTCGCAAAATCATAGAATATCATATCTTCAAAATGTGTATAAAAGAATGAAAGAATATACCTCGGCATGCAATTAATATCGGATATTTATTAAGACGGATCGTAAGACTAAGTAGAAATCAATGGTAAAGCGAAGAAATATCGGTAAACTTTTTGACGTTAATACCGGTTTTAATATCGTCCGTTCGTTTTGAAATATGGTTGACGCGGCGCAGCAGCACTGCCAGTCGGGGTCGATGCAGGGCTACTTCAATAAGATCTCAGCCAATAATAGCAATAGTGAAGCGTCATTGGTCAATATCTCGTACACGTGCCGCCGTAATGTATCGAGCGTCGATGGTCGGCATCGAAAACTTTCAATATCAGACAGCTGGAACGTCTTCTTCCGTTCCTAAATTGAGTTATCATTGTCCCGATCTTGTTCGCAATAATATCTGAGTATCGCTAGGCATCCGTCACAATCGCGATACCATAATGCAACGAATGCAATAATTATGCTAACAATAAAAATAAATTTATTTATTTCAAATAATTTATATTGTATAGGGTATTTCATATAACATATGTGCTCCTTACTTTAGCAGTGGATGGAGGATACAAAAACAATGAAAAAAAGTTCATATAAATATGTATCCAATTTGACCTTAATTGGTTCAGAGAATAAATTTGTATTTCGTAGGCGTTCAGGTAATCTCTAAAATATTTTCTTATCTAGTATTAGATGTTTATTACATGGAAAGAACGATTTTGCTGAAATATATAAAAATTTTGTTATAATACTGATTTGAAAATAATTTTGATGGATCATCAAAATAATTATGTAAGACTTTCATATTGCTTTTTACAGTATTGCTCGACATACTTAATATTTTCACGTAGTTATTTTGATGGTTAAATAAAATTATTTTCAGATCTATATCTACACTGACAATGAGGAAAAATTGTTCATTTGACTAAATTAATTTAATTCGTCTTTCATTGAAGAATGCATGTATTTAAGGCAAATATATAATACCTATGTTTGACTTAAATACATGTATTCCCCATCAAAAGAAATAATTTAGTCAAACGAACAATTTATTTTTCAGTGTAACTAAATATTCAGATACTTCAACAAAATCGTTCTTTCGTATAAGGAAACGACTCGCGTGTTGCTTCGGATGAATTACATTAAGTCTTTATATCAAGTACATACTTGCCATTTCCTAATTTAAATATGTATCTATTCATTATTTACTTCTAATGCACAGTAAATCAGTGTATTATTAAGTGCCCTTAAGTAAAAGAAAAAGCTGAAATGAGTAAATTCAAATAAACAAAATGTGTGAAATGAATAAAGTCGGGAAATATCCAGTATATTATATACATAACTCGCTTTCGTTCTGCATATAAGTTCAGCGCAATTTACCAAAATACCCAAAGCTTCGTTCCTGCGCGAGCGGAGAAATTGTAACGATCTAATTCACGTATATCCGACGCAGGTACAATGACGTCAAATACCAACACCCTTTTAAAACGTAATGTAAACTACCAACTGGAGTGCCATATTTTCGCCGGAAGACATCCAATTTACAACAAGCTAAAAAGAAGGTCACGAACTATGTAAGATTCATTTTGTTCAAACTTCTGAATCACTCCGCACTCTTTTCACCATGAAGCGGACAGACCGGATTCCCACCATAACGGAAGGAGCACTGGTCGGCATCGCACGACTCTTGGAAAGCTGTAGATCTTGAGTAGTCGTGGTGCACGTATATACAAGGCGTTTCACGAGCGCAATTCGAGATAGCGGCACGGCAAGAGCTTTTAAATGTAAAACAGGTCGACTGGATGGTGACATCTAACTCACGCTGCGACGCAAGCAACGAGAGAAAGAGAGATCTGCACGTACACTAGTACAGATGAACAGGAAGATGACAGGGAGAAAGAGAGATGAAGAACGGAGGAAGAAGGAAAGACTTCGCGAGTGGCCCGACGTAGTCATTCCCCTTCCTCCGCGTTCTCCATTTTCCGCGACATTCTCCTTCTGCACTATGCCTGCCGAGACAAGAAAATGGAAAATACAACCATGTTGTCTGCCGGGATGCTTTATGAAATTTAATAAATACGAAATGAATCTGCCCCGCCGTTCATGAGAGAGAAGGGGAATGTGTGTGAAAGATGGAACGATAGAGCGAACGAGGGAGCTATGAGAGTACGGTGAGTAGGGCTGAGGGCGAAAAGAACAGCGCCAAGTTATGCTATACCGTTGAGATAGGCTGTTGGCCCAGTTAGCTATCGTTTCGTTCCTCCATCTTTCACCCTTCTTTCTTTCATGATCGCACAATGTTGTCGAAGCTAGTCTATTATAGCTCAGATGAATGCGAGAAATATGTGTAATCACGATTTTAAATGTAGTTATTATTTCTAAATTTATTTATAGGGAATATGAAAGTGTTTGCTTGGAAATGTTTAAACCATACAATTTTGGCATAAAATTAGAATAAAAATTCAAATGCGCGTTTATATGTTTGTATATTTCAAAGTACTTTTTTCCAAAGTTATAATTTTTATTTTTCTCTTCTTTGACATTTTTTAAATAAGAGAATAATATTGAGGAAATTGTTTAATTCCATGAAAATTCGGTTATTGATTAATACATGATAGGATCAATATTTTTGGAGTATTTGATATTAATGAAAATATATTGGAAATTGAAATTGAATAAGTTTCAACGATTTAATAATAACTGAAAATTTAAAATATTTATTCTTTTGCAATAACAATTTATATTTCATCAAATTAATTGTTAAAAATGACACTATCTTCACTTAGAGAAGAAAACGTAATAGCAGAATATAAAGGTGGCAATTATGTCATTTCTATATGTGTAATTAAAAATGTACATAATATTATTTTATAGTTATTGCAACTTTTTTTATTGCTGCAAAGTAAAAAAAATACAGAAGGTGCGTCTTAACAACGGTTATCCAGCGTTATACAGTATATATTTATCCTCATAAATTCAAGACAGAATTAAATGGAAAGAATGCAAGTCAAGACGGGCCTGTTATTGTGATTATAAAATAATTTAGTCAATATAATACATTTTATAGCAATATTTGATAAAATATATATTATTATAACAAAAAATAAGTATTTTAAATTTTCGATTAATATATTAAAACATTAAAACTTATTATTTCAATCTCCAATTATTTTCAATAATATCAAATATTAAAAATATTAATTCTACCATACACACACACACACACACATTAATCAATAATAATCCAATTCATGAAATTGTATATGGAATAACTGATACGATCTTCTGTAACTTTCATGATATTTCTTATAATTCTTATTTTCTAAGAATATGACACGATGTGACGAGAAAAAGATAATGTATACATATTTCTAGATAAAATAAAATGCCACTCTTAATTTAATGTTAATACAATATTCATTATAATATCCCCGTTCGTTAAAGACTTCTTTTTCTTGAGACATCTCTTGAGAATCACCGTTGCATTTTTGAGTATGCATAAAAAAATTATTTCATCCGTTTTCCTATCCCCGAATAAATATTTAATGAGGAGTAGAGTGAGTTTTTCTGACCGCCATTACGCGCTCCAAAAAGTTACCAGCAAGTTCCTAAGACGGTCTGTGAAAAATAATGTGCGTTCGACGGTATAAATAAGAACTTATTCGCGAGTTCTGCACAGGTGCTGGAACGTGGCTCCTACTGCAATGGCAAGAGTTTTCCGTGAATTTATCGACCATTTATGCTAAATTTTTTTAATAATTCTACACGAACTTTTCAGCACATTTCTGTCACGAAGAAATTTTTTTTCCAGTAACCATACAGTAGATAATCAAACCATTTTGTGATAATTCCACTCTTTGTTTAATAATATCATTATTGTATTACACAAATTAATTAATGAAAATGAACAATTTATAATATTAAAATTAAACAATTAAAAAAATTAAATAATTTATATTATGAATACTTATATAGAAATTTGAAAAGAAAAATATTTCAAAAAGTATATCTATTGATCGTGTTCTATGTGATGGATATAATTTATTTCATATGCATATCTATATATCGGATTGAAATGCAATATGTATCTATGTACTAATGTATTTTTATTATAATAATTGCACTCTGATGCATTTATAATACAAAAATTGTATGCCATGTTTTAAGTCTTAATATTTAATGTAATTTTTAAAAATTATGCCTCTTTTTTTTTCTTTCTCTGCTCTCATTTTCTTCTTTTATTTAAAACACAGTACATCGGATGATGTTAAATCGCAGGTAAATCTTTACGAAACGAGCAACTATTTTTCCAGTGACGAAATACCATTACGTCGAAATAGAGAAGCCTATATATGCACCCTAGACCGAATTTCATTTGTCAGATAGCGAATATTTCAACTCCCCTCCCCCCGCCCTCTCTCTCTCTCTCTCTCTCTCTCTCTCTCTCTCTCTCTCTCAATATATAAGAGGTCTAACGCATTACCATTAGCGACGAGCGAGTGACGTGAGTTTCAAGACGGTGCGGGAGGCAGTGCTGGGAATCGGAAGTGATGGAGAGGAGATTGTACCAATATTAGCATTCGCCTTGACGCCACTATAAGCGAATTCGCGGAAATGCCGAGATACTATGTTCGGTCATATCGCAGTTAGGAATTATCGTTAAACCTGCTTTTGAAATCAACCAGACTGCACAGACATCTGATTCTACGGGACGTGCTGAATATGCAAGCCTCTTCCGACACGACGGGCTTCAGATTGTTTTGACGAGCAATTGGCGGCGTTTTGAAGCGGCGCGCGTAAATTTGCAACTCCACTTAACTCGTGATTGCGGTTTCCTCTTTACAATACACTCGATTTACATTCTCTATATTCCGGGAAACGTTACATTCATTAACAAACGTAGATGATGCGATTCGTGTAAGTAGTTCGAGAGAGCACGCAACGGTAAGAACAAAATTTTACTGAAATATCTAAAAATTTAGGTAGATGTAGACCTGAAATTAATTTGGTTGGACTATTAAAATAATTATGTGGAAATTCAAATATGATGAAGAATGTATAATCCTACTACATTTCTACATAATTATTTTGATAGTTTAATAAAATTTATTTTCAGATCTGAAAATCTAGAGTTAAATTTTTAGATAGATATTTCATTAAAACCGTTCTTTCCGTGTATAAACAAGGTTTCCCTCACTTTGAGAAAAGCTCTGCAAAAATATTTGTTAAAATCCATTAATTTTCCCATAATATTTTTTCCCACATAATTGCGCACGCGCAACAAAAATAAGATTACGATTTTATATCGCGCAAAAAACTAATTACGTATCAGGATTTCATCAAAAAGTGTACGTCTGATCATTACCGACTCGTACTACTATTTCGCTCGGCTTATGCAATTGAATCGTCAAGCATCACATTTAACTATCACCGGCTCCAATCCCGTGACTTAACTTTTACTTACGTCATACATCACCTGCCGGTGGTATATTACTCTCTTAGTCGAGCCGCGTAACATCATTAATCACGCCGACCATTAACTCGCACAACGCCTCAATGATTACAACGACGTACAGCCGTTTTTCCTTAATTATACCGGGGCTACATGCACCGTAAAAGGCCGGCAGCGGCATCGTATCTCGACGCTTTGTTACTTTCTTCGAGCGTAACGCTCGAACTTCCTGTCCGCATCGAGGAACACGATGCAAGCAAGGGAGCGAAGGATAGAGAAAACAGCACCCCTCGGTAGATGGAGAGAACGTGGTCGCCGCCTTTAACGCTCTGTTGACTTCGCTAGACGCGAAACTTCCTACTTCGCGGTTTACCGCCGATGAACTTAGAATTTCTAATGGCCGGGGACGCCGGTCGCGCTGCAAGCTGCATTCGTTGCCTGGCGTACCTGCCTGCTACGCTCGTCGTCTCTCCTCCGCGGAGCTCCGGCGAGGCCGCGTGCGGCCTGCATTTCGAATTTCGCTCGTGCGCGGGAATGGGCATGTACAGAAAACCGCGGTAGAAACGAAGGTGGGAGTTAACCGCGACTGGCGCGCAATGAAACATTTTCGTGCAGCGTTAGTCATTTACTACGACGTGGCTGGTACCTTTCCCCAGTTGGCACGACGCTTTTCGTACGGTCCTCGTCGTCTTTTATTGCGAGACCGCAACGTAATGGTTTTACTACAGTGTTTTATCATGCTGCAACAGCTGTATTGTTTTCTATCAATAAACACTTAAATTAACCGGAGCAGAGTTACCAAATAGAATAATAATAACTTGACATGAGATTGTGAAACATTTATTTCAATATATTAATGTATAATTATTTTAATACATCAAAAGAACGGTTTTGCTGAAAATTTAACTAGATACACATTTGAAAATAATGTTGTTGGTCTATCAAAATGATTACACAAGATACTCAAACTAGTTGCTCTAGAATCTCAAAATTTTTTCCAGCATGTTCTTACCACGCTTAAGTGTCCACTACATAATTATTTTAATGATCCAAAGAAATTATCTTCGGATTTGTATCTAATTTTTAAATATTGGGTTGGAACAGAAATTCGCAGTTCTTTATTCATTTTATGTAATGTTTTTAAAGAATTTTGGCAATTTCACCATTCAACAGAGCAGAGTTTTAAGAAACTGTTTCAGCTTTAAGAAGTTTTAAGAAGCTGTTTTTTTTTATTGCGGTATGTACGATGATTTTTAACGGAATTATGAGCAATCAAAGTCCTCATGCTCCTTTCCAAAATGCTCCTTTCATTTAATCCGCGATAACTCGGTAACAAAAAAATCTTAGGAACATTTTTTTAAAAACGATTTTTTTAGAGAAAACTTTAAGCTTTCACGTTAGAAAGTCGAAAATTTTCGCAAGTTTCTTTGCGGCATGTGAAAGGTTTACAAAATGAGAAAAAAAATTTCGTTTCATTCAGCTCGTAATTTTCTATATGTAAAAACTACCAAACTCATTGAAACTCAAAAGATATAGTGATTGTTTAAAAAGAAAGAGATTTCGGGATCTCAAATCCCTTTGTTAAATTTAAATCTCGTTTATTTTTAATTAATGTTACAACTTAATTATCATTGCTTGATTTCTGAAGTTTGTAGCGCTACGAACTTTTGTTTCAACCCAATACTTCAGCAAAATCATTCTTTCCTTGTATGAAAAAAGAAATTTTAAGTTTTATTTCTTATAAAATAATCAGATGTCATGTTGTTCCTATAGAAATTATAAGATAATAAAAATAAGCACCACAAATTAGAAATAATTTACACACTTTTCTCTGAATGAGTTATATCGTTAAAAAATCAAAATGTAGATAAAAAAATCCTTGATTATAGAAACATCTATTTCATAGAAAGCACGCATAAACCTGATTGCGACGTACTGACAGATTGCCTGACAGATTCCGATAGGTGCCGAATTTTTCGTACAAATTTAATCTTTTTAACGGTATGTTCGTCTGTCGTGTCGTTCAGCGACGAGAGTCCGGCACGACGACGAGCCGAGTGCGACTAGACAAAAACGAGAGAGACAAACATTCACGCTCGTTTTAGGATTCCGTTAATCCCCCCATTTTCCTGGTCCGTGGAAAAAGCCGAATTCAACAAAACCGTAATCCGTGGACGCGTTAGGACAAAGGGAAAGAAAAACGTTCAGAGTAGAATAGATCGTTCGTATAAAGGATCGATCGTGGAAAATCAATCTCTGCATAGTATTCCTTCTTCACGTTCTCACCGAAGTGTTGTCTTTCGCATCCCTTCTCCCCCCCATCGCTCTTTCTCTTCTCACTTCCTTTCCCTTCTCCTTTTAATAAAACAATTCGCTCATTCTGTCTTTAGTGCAGAGTCCATTATTTTTGATAAAATGAAAAGTTGAGAACCTTTGACCATTCAGCTAGTTTATTGCTACGAAGGACGATACGAAGCGTCGCCTGGCACAAAACCACTTCGACGCGAAACAGTCTGGTTAGGCACGATAGCTCAAGCCGTTCCTCGACCTTTCTCTTCCGTTTATTACGGGTATACGAAAGCTACGATCGTCGGTCTGTCGTCTGCCCTTTTTCCTCAAGTTCATAACTGTCCGACAGAGAGTCCATCTTTTATACCTTTTCTGTAATATTTGTGCACGTGAACGCCTTTCTGTTTCTCTTCGCAATAAAAATGTATTACAAACAGAAGTTGTTTGTATATTTATTGTAAATCGTTAGAGAGAATTATCGCTACAACAATTAAAAGAATCTGTTTAATTATGGATGTGAATACTTTGAGAATTCTTTGCCCCAATAATTAATCTGCATCTTCATTATACGGATAAAATCTATATAATTATTAAAAAGGAGATAAATTGAAAGAAATTAAGGCAACTTTTTGAGAAATAATACTTTGACATAGAGATAATACTTTGAAAGACAAACTTTTGTTTCTCGGTTTAAATGTCATTATTAAGAATTCGCTGATACATTTTAAGAGATTTAATTGTGGCTTATTACACTTTGTCATCTGCTAATAATAGTGACGGACGGCAAGTAACAATGAATTCTTAAAACAATTACATGAAACTTGCAAGACTGCGGAGTTTGACAATTAGCACAATGGTCCTTTCGTACATTAGTTTCATTCCAAGTTGTTTACAAGCCCATCTTTTCATCGTTGCTTGACAAATGAGTATCGTAGTGAATCTGCGGAATCCCTTTTTGCTACGCGAGGCAGAAGAATCGATGCTAGTCAAGGACAAAGTATAGGAATGAAAAGAAAAACGATAGAGCGAATTCTCGCAAACTGTTAGCCACCGTACCTCTCAGAAACGTTTGGGATCCGTATCATTGCGATTTCAATTGCACTTACCACAGGTCGCGATCGTAACTGATATCTAATTGCGGAAGTTCATTTCCGCTGGCTGCGGGATATTCATCTCGAGATGAATGATGCCAATCAACTGGGGAATTATTCTTGGATGAGCGACTGGCGGAATGTAAACCCTAAGATCTCCAAACCTAATGCTCAGTACATCCGTGGAATTGGCAATCGCATCGATAATGCGTATATTGTAATTAGAAACTATTCTAAGTTATAAGGTTCTGAATTCTCTTTCGAAGATTTAATTATTAGATAAAAATTCGTGCAAAATGCAAAAATGCTCGATTTATTATTCAAAACTAAAGCAGAGAGAGAGAGTTGCAACTTCATTAAAAATAATGAATAAAATTTGAATTTTAAAAAAGGATTCTAAAGCTTAAAATCTCTACTTTCAAAAGGTTAGTATGTTTTTTGAATTTCTATAAGTTTGATAATTTTCACACAGAAAAAACTACGAGCTGAACAAAATGAAAAATTTTTTCTCATTTTATGGATCTGTCACGTGTCCAAAAAAATTTGCGAAAATTTTCGACTTTCTATCGTGAAAGCTTCAATTTTTCCTACACTGCAATCATTCTTTAAATGTGTTCCCAAGATTTTCTTATTACTCAGTTATTACGGATTTAATAAAAGAAACGTTATGAATTTAATTGCTTACAACTTTGTTAAAAGTCGCGCGTGCACATACGGTTCACAATTTAAAAAATAGGTTTTTGAAATGAATCTGATCTTTACTTTATCAAGTAATATATTTGATAATTTCAATAAAATATCCTGAATTTACATAAAAATTTTTTTTGGAATTGGACAACATCTACACTCATCTAATATAAATTTATTATATTGTAAATTAAAAAATTATTATGTATAACATGGAATCGAAGCAACAATGTAAAACAAACATTAAGTTTACAAATAAATATTTGCTACTAAGACATAAATTTTCCAAATCTAAACGAGTTTCAATGAATTCGGATTATTCTTTAGGTGTCTTGATTATTCAAATATATCTAAAAATTTACAACAATAATATATAAAATAATATAACAGCGATAAAAAAATAATTGATAAATTGATTTTTTATTTTTGCGGACACCGCTCTATCATTTTTAATTGAAACGATATCAGATAGATGGAAATTAGGAATAGCAGAGAGGTAAGCACCTTCTCCCAATGATTACAGGAAGACTTACGGTCGTTTACCCGATTCGACCCATGAAGTCGTCGTAGCGAGAATGCATCGGTAGCGCACCGCGTAGCCCGCCGGTGGAGTTCCAGAGACCGTGCATCCTGCAATTTCTCGAGTACACACTTGCGAACACTTGAGTAATTTAGCGGTACTTTGGCGTGACGGGTTTTCGCTTCGCGGAGCGGATGATCAATCGACGCGAGTAAACGCGTGTAAATTGTAGCGCTCTCTTATGCATTTCATCTTACGATTAATTTATTTACGCAGACTGACGTTAACAGATTGCAATATATTACCAAAAAAAAACGTAAATCATTGAAAATATAAGTACCTTCAATCAAGATAATAATTAAAACATGTTTTGTTCATGCCCACGCATACTGCTCCTTTATTTTTATATATTTATAATTTTGATAGATCGTATTTCTATTAATCTTACAAATAACACAAGAAAGAAAAAGAGATCGTAGGAAAGGAAAGAATATTTTAGTTTTAATAAAAAAAATCTTTCTATATATACATACGTGCAAAATAAAATATTTAATGCTATTTTATGTTATACTAGAAATATCGTAAGTTCCTGTATACATTTTCCGTGTATTTCAACTACGTCTATTTGTTAACAACAAATTTACACATAAGCTTAAGGTAAAGATTTAAAGTATCTTGACGTGCCTTTGTTAAGATGTACCACGGAACATAAGCCTCTTCCCGGTATTTGCGGAATTATAAGAGAGATCCATGGAGTAATACTACCTTCAATTTACTAAGTCCAGACATTCGCAAACACTCGAGTAATTTAACGCTGTAGCCAGCGGAACTTACAGTTACCTGCGTGACGCGAAGTAAATCCGCGTGTAATAACTTCAACATAGATTATAACATGTAAGTATGGCCACCTCGAAAGGTCAAAACGCATTAATTAATATCAAGCTTACACATGTATGAAACTGAACGTTGATAAAGATTATAAAAAAAATCAAAATTATAAAATTTTATATTAATTAAGGAAACTAGATATTATACTGACATCTAAAATTTGTTGCTACTGGTTCACACATTGGAAAAAAAAATCTGGCTGCATTAATTAAAAATCTGGTAGATTCAACCAGTACGCTTACTCAAAAATGATTGAATCAGAATTCTTATTGGAATTATGTAGATAAGCATGTGTGATTAATTTTTTCCTACTAAATATATCAGAATTTCTTGCTGATTGAATTAATCTTTTTGTTAAATAAAAAAGTTCTTATTAATCGATTCTTAATGATCAAGCTCTGATCTTTGTGACGATTAATTAATATGCATATAATTTTACACAAATTTTGATGTTTCCGATAATATATTTCAGGTGCTAATGATGTTATTATATTGATACATTTTGTTAAAAGATACCTCATTGAAACAGTTTTGCTGAACGCATTAATTTTTGTCCTAGTGTGATAATTAGAAATTCTGCTTACAAGAGAACCTCTCGAGGTGATAAATTCTGATTTTAATGAAACTTTGTGAACTTGTAGTTTACATAAAGAGATGAATTTAGAAAATATCAGTTGCTGCCCAAAAACGGTTTGAAGGGGTGAAATCACCCTTTACGTGTACAGCGGTTTTCAGCTTTTTCCGTTATATCTTGAAAACTACTTGAGATATAAAAAAATGTTTTATACAAAAGTTTTACAACAAAATTAGCTGTATTCAATAGCGTTTTTAGAATAATTATTTAGCAATTTTTTTTCTAAATTTTCGAAAAAAAATTGTTAAATAATTATTCTAAAAACGCTATTGAATACAGCTAATTTTGTTGTAAAACTTTTGTATAAAACATTTTTTTATATCTCAAGTAGTTTTCAAGATATAACGGAAAAAGCTGAAAACCGCTGTACACGTAAAGGGTGATTTCACCCCTTCAAACCGTTTTTGGGCAGCAACTGATATTTTCTAAATTCATCTCTTTATGTAAACTACAAGTTCACAAAGTTTCATTAAAATCAGAATTTATCACCTCGAGAGGTTCCCTTGTTAGTTTCATCAAAATACATTCAATCATATATATATGTCTTATTGATAGAGTCCGACCGAAATTTTTAAAAACGAACACTCATTACGTGTCAGTTTCGACTGAAACTACATATATAGTCCTTCTTCATAAATATTAATTTTAATATATGTAATTATTGTTTCAATAATTAAATTATGATGTTTATAAAGAAAAAATACTCATATTCTTTGACCAAAATTGACACACAATCGAAATTTCAGTTTTCGATTTCGGCCGAAGTTTAATTATTGTTTCAATAAATTATATGATATTTATAAAGAAAAAGTAGGTAACATTTTTTTCTTCTAAAACGCAAATTCTATGCTTTTAAAAATACAAATTCTTTGCTTTAAAAATACAAATTCTCTGTGCTCTAAAGACACAAATTATATAAGATAATATTTTGCGCTGTTAAAGCAGGGAACTTATCTCATCGGAGTGCAGTCATGTTCAAAAGTTAGGTTTTATTGAAGAACTTTTTTGTTAATAGCTTTTTAACGAACAACGAGCGACGGCTAAAATTGGTTCAAGGTCACTCGGAGTCATGCCTTGATAACATGTGTCAAGGTCATTGGACGATGGTCCCTTATACTGCGTAATTACCAAAAAGTATATGATATATAGGCATGTCTATACATATGACCTTTATAGGATTTTCACTTTTTAATTTTGGTTTCGGTTTCGGTTGAAGTTGACTTATAGCCAAGTGTTTCGGTTCAGTTTCGGCAAAAGTTTCGATCGAACTTTACTTATTGGTATAATCAAACAATTTTTCTCAGTATATGATTATCCTATACGAAAAGAAGGTTTTGTTAAAATATCTAAAAAAGCTAGATATAGATCTGAAAATAGTTTGTTGGACTATTAAAATAATTAGGTATATAGAACATTCAAGCTAATTATTATATAGAATTATATCAAAACTTTTTGCAATATTACTTATTACGCTTGAAATCCTACATAATCCTACGCGCGCGCGCGTAATCCTACATAATTATTTTTATATTCCAACAAAACTATTTTCATACCTGTATTTAGCTAAATATTTAGATATTTCGACAAAATTATTTTTTGCGTGCACAATACAATGTACGTATTTAGTTAGGCACATTTAACGGACATCCTTCCATTTTTATCCTATCGTAACTCGGTGAAGTTCTTACCGAAACATTGAATGCGGTTTAAAATTGCTCCTTCTACTTCTCAAAACCGGTCTTCTCTGCAAGGAGTTCCTTCCTCTCTCGATAACTTAAAGTTTTAATCGAGTTACTATGCTTCCAAGAACGACAAAGATACTCATTCCCTTTTCGTATCGCGCAAACGGCGCTAATTTGTAGCTGAGCGTTGCCGGGGCGGAGATGAAGCGCAACGGGCTGACGGAAGCAAGGAGTAAGAAGAAAGAAACGGGCGTTTGGACAGCTTTGGAGTGCTAAAATAGAAAAAAAGAGGAAGAGAGAAAAAGTGTAGCATTCACAGTGAGACGAAACCATAAAGAATTTATAGCTACTGCACACATCGTGGGCCTGTACAGCTTCTTAAGCTGTGCTTACAAGCTACCCAGCTTCGCGGTTATTGCAGCTCGTGACGCAAAAAAAATGCGCATAAACTGATGCGAGTGTACCCCCGCTTTACGCCGTCCATCTCATAAAAATAGAACGGTCCACTCTACATGCAAATGTCCATGTTTGTTCATAATTCATCAAATCCGATCGAGAAATGACCCAATTGACTTCTAAGATAAACTTTGTAATTCTTCACTTTAGTGCAAACTTCGAACTTTCTCATGATGGATAGTTTATATCTTGAAACACGCTTCTGTTTTGCGAATTGTAAAATTCTCATGCATCTTCGCTTACGCGCAGCAGATAGTTTCACCAAATAAAAAATGAATGTATACGATTTCAAAGTAAATATTGAAAAAATGTTGTGTCGCTTCAATTTCCGTCAAAACTCAATTAATATTAATCCTATTGTTTCATCATACGTATGGCACGGTTCTAACCCAATTTGTTTTAACATCACTTTATTGCATGTACAATAAAAAAAAATTTTTGTTATAAAAATAATTCGACTATTTCCGCTAACAAATTATCTACAATGTTTTACTGATCAATTTATAACGCTTATTGGCAGAAACAGTGTCGACTTTAAAATGCCAATCCTATCGAATGAGAGAACAACTAAAACTTATCCATAAAATCCTTTCCATCGACAACTCACCGAGCAAGTTGCAAGAAAGATTAACGATACCGTCAACTCGGTAGAACTTTGTTGCGTAGACGAGCCAAGAGTACTTACGCTCGCGCGGAAAAATTGCGTAAAATACAATAATCTTGTCCCATCTGTTCGTGACGTGTTCTCGCGAGCGACGTCCGCAAGCAGTTAGCTAACCCTAGGGATACAAATCGCGGTAAAACCATTGCGCCGACAACGACAGGAACAACGGCGACAATACGGGCGTGATTAATCTGGAGTAATATCGCAGCGTTCCTCCGCGCATCCCAACCACGCGTCTTGTAAGCGTAAGGCGAAATGAAAGGGGTAGCTTAGGAAGACACCGGCTGGCAGAAACAGAGAACATCATCGAGGGATGGATACGCGACGTCGCGCGTCGTTGGTTGCCGTTTGCCCGAGGGGGTGAATGCGAATCGCGATCCCTTTTGGAGACGCAACTCTCACCAATACAAAGAGCTTTGTCTGTGTGCAATGTCGCGTCGTTTTCGTCTCTCCCGTGATGCGCGTGGCTGAACAAGCGAGCGCGTATTAATGTGGATAATGCGAGTTATCTTCAATGTCCGAAAACAAAAATCGCATCATAGGACGTGCTAATCGCAGACATTTCTGCATTTACCTACGCCGAATTCTTAAGAACAATGCGCAAAAGAGGCAATTTAGGAATGAAAATGATATCCATTTGTGAAATAATCGTAGTCTCTTCCTGGTAAATACCAACTGACAATGACATTACATCAATATTACAATTTTTCTCTCAACAACATAGTTTACACCACTACTAGAGCAACCTAACCTATACTCTGATACATATACTACAGTATAAGTACAAAGAACAGTATGTAGGCTCAAAATTTGCAAAAATCATACTAATAATTATCTTTCGTGTATGACAGAATTGTAATACAATAAATAATAAGATGATTTTACAATATTCGCCAATTAGTTTCTTCTACTCGAATAAAAGATTACGATTAAATCTAGAAAATCATCAAATAACGAAGCAACTTTGCTAATTTCATTCTTAGATTGCCTGCGTGCAATTTGTGTAACCACTAACTAAAGCTCTAGAAAACTAGACATTAAATCGATTAGGTTGCCGCCGCCATGTTAGTTCTTTATGAATAGGTTATTGATTAATTGCGTTCAGCAGAAAAAGTTGATTCTTTAATGATTGGTTTCTACCACTGCTTTAGTCCTTCGCTAGATCTAATTGTAAGTGTAGGAACCAATCATATTAAAGAATCACTAAACAGCTCACTGTTCCTTTTTTTTTACTGAATACAGCTATTAGCTAAATAGTCTAAATCACATAATCACAGCGTCATGTCAGTTTTTTACTATAATAGTCAATCAGCCATACCCCAGTCAATCAGACGATATAATTTCTACTACCTCGCATCTCTAGTTTTCTAGGGTTCTACCAACGACTAATATAGCGACAGTTTAGCATTTAGATCGAAGGTGCCAATGTACAGTAGATCTATCGTTCTCAAGTCAATATACCATCATAGTCGATTCTTATTTCAAGACAGTCTTAAGTAATATCTTAAGATACTAATTCGCGCGGCTCTGTGATCGGTATTCATAGTCAATTCTTATATTTAAGACTATTCTAATACAGCCTTAGGATGTCATAAACTATTTATTATTATTATATATAATTAAAGAACCGTATTAATATCTTAAAACACACACACATTACTTTAAACAGTCTTAAAATAAAAAGTGACTATGAATATCAGCTTGTAATTGACTTATGATAGCTAAAGACTACACTCAAAACAATCTTAAATATAAGACATATCCTGATTAAAAGTAGACCTCCAACGAAACATTTACATCATATAGACTTATGATACTTTCAGATCTAATTTAATCTTTATGTGAATACAATCAACAAATTGTAGGCCATTATATTTATTAATATCATTGTTTGTATCATTGTTGTTCTATTTTTTCTGTTTATCTAAAAAAAATATTATTTATAATATATAATTTATTTTCGTCGTAATATATAAATGCCAAGGTACTCGAAAACAAAGCCATCTGTTAGTATTTAGTGGTGTTTCTAGTGAAAATTTTTCTCTTTTTATACGAATTGGAATACGTTTCAAAAATACTAAGAAGTCTACATTTTTTAAAGTATTTTTTATATATATTAATTCTAACACATTCTATGATTTTTCATTCTATAATTTCTGAAAAAAATATCTTAAACTTTCTCAGATTTTATAAAATTTCAAAAGAAATTTTAGAATAAGAAATCTTAGAAATCTAAGAATATTTCAAAATTTATATGTATGAAGAACTCTAGAGAAAACATGTAAATCCATATAGCACAGTTTTCCGAGAGAGATTTCGAAGGATGTTCTGAGATCGTTTCAACGTCCTGAGAACGTTGGATCCCAGGAAGATTTCTGAGATAAAGCGTGCTGCATGGAGACTTTCTCGGCATTTTTGAAAAGTGTCTAATTTATATTTTTAAAAAATTGAGAAATTTTCTAAAAAATTATAAAATTATTAAAAAATTTATAAAATTTATAAAATTTAGATAAAAATTCTAAAAAATTATATAAAAAATGCACAGAAAAATTTTTACCAGAGATCTTTACGCCGGAGCTTTAGTCTACTGGCGTTTACATCGTTTATATGATCTGGTTGGGTCGTGCAATCTAGATGGATCAGAGATCATGTTCCATCCACCTAGCTTATGCGTCGTTTAACTTTGCTCTCTTGTTCAATTTCGTCAGATAGAAGGAAATATGGCCGTTCTCTTAAAGAAATGCCGTCAGAGTTAGACAATTAACAAGGAAAATGTACTCTCACAACAACTTTATTCGGACGCGTTAGGCTAGGTCTACAACCTTGCTTTAAAAAGCATTAAGTCATAAGTCGAAAGAGATTAAGTAACAATAGTTTCTGTTTTTAAACTATTTTTGCGTAGTCTTTAGGCTTTAACCGTTAGACTTAAGCGAATTGAGCAAAACTCAACCTTTACGGCCTAATAGCATAAGTTCTGTGGCCGATATATCGTCATTTACAACTTAAAGCTTACGGATTACGGCCACTTAAAGTAAGGTTGTGGACCTAGCCTTACATTCGCTAGCTTGGTGCCGACTAGTGCGTGGAACTGTTGTCGAATATAGAATATGTCGCCGATGTTGTCGATCACGCCTCAAACACATGAACCGACTGCTTAGCAGGTATCATCGGTTATGTCCTAACCGCGTAAATTAAAATGCTTTCCAACTTCAAACAGGTCATGAAAAAGAGATGTAACTCAAGTTAGGTCGGACAACTTAACAACTGTTTACATCATTACAACCTATCATGTTTAAGTCAAACATAGGGTACAGATCGCAGACTAAACGGTACGTATAAATTAGGCCATTACAAGTGTAATATAACACATGTATACGTAATAGTCACATTTGAACAGGAAATTATAATATTAACATGGTATTAGTTAATATACTGTTAGTGTTTACTGAATTATTTACTGAAGATTTGTTATATTTGAGAGTGTTTTCTTTTAAACTATAATATCTTTTTCCTCCGTGTATCTGTTCCTTTTTAACGTCATTTAATGTAATATATTATATAAAAGAATAAGGCTCCTAAGAAATAAATTATAAATTAAAAAAAATCAATGCGAAAAACCCGTTACTAGGTGGTCATATGTATAGAAAGTATATTAATAAAGTAAAGATATAGATGTTTCGATCCTTTCGAGAACTTTTGATTTGGATCCTCTTTAGTATAATACTGAAATATAGTACTGAACAAATCAGTTAACATAATACCCTTCATAAGTTTAGGAACATTCTACGTTTTACAGATTTGTAAATAATTATTTAATTGAAAAAAGACGAAATAAAAGTCCATATATACGTACGTTATCTATAATAACATTTAGCTATTAAAATATGGAATTGTAATTAAAATGCGATTCATACGAAATCTGATTCTTCGGGGCCATTTTACAATTTTGGAATCTGAAATCAACTTGCGACTCAAATAGTTTACCACTTGTGTAGAAATCGTTAAACTACAATTAAACGACCTGTGATGTGTACATACAACGAACGCAAGTACAACGTTGCAAAACAAATAACAATATATAAACAATTGATCAAAGCGCGAAATTCAACCTTGAGCGCTCCAATGCGATGTTGTGAAATGATTGTCCGACATATTTTTGGCATGTGCAAGCTTATGAGGGTACTGTATTATTTTACTTTACATTGAAACTAATAGATTTATCAAAATGGATAAATTATAGAATCAGAAAATATCATAAATCTTATGAAAACTATAATGAAATAAAATAGCTTTTACATTATAAATATTATTCATTTCGATAAAATTACAATTTTTACAAAAAAGAATTGTCACAGAATTTAATAAACCACACATTTGAAAATATATCGCCTCGAGCGTGTGCTTTCCTGATGACTAGAGCAGATTACACCGTGATACCGATCGACCGAACAACACAAAATGTTTGCAGTGTTCAATGAAACAATCGGGTTGTTGTTTCGTTACGAACCAGAATGGCCAACACTATTTATTTTTCGTACACGCGGTCGATCCAAATCGAAGAAACAGAAACTATCAAAGACAAATAACGATTTGTTTTTTCACAAATCGCGAAAGGTAATATCCGGAAATTCGCGATTTGCCATATACATTTCGTCACAAGTAAAACGATTCACAGGGTACGACGCGACGTGGCGAGTTACGTTCCAGAACGCTCACATTTTAAATACGGGACCATTTTGTTTTATTGTCATTTCGTTAGCCTAACTCACATGCAAGCACGCACGCACGCATGCATGTACATGCATCTCCTCTTTACTCAGCTCTCTTTTTCGGAGGCGGCGGAGTCACATTCCTATGTATATTCGGAGCACGCACGAAAAATTTTCAAAAAACCGGTAAATGGTAGAACATGACCATACCCGTGACTTCCATACGCAGCGTTAGTCAAAAGCATGGATCATTCTTAACAGTTGAGATGAATCAAAGCAATCAGCATTTTCACGTATAAAAAAACATCTTTACAAATAAAAAAGTAGAATATAGGTATTAACTCCCTATAGACATCGTCTTGTCATTAAAAAATAATTTTCTTTTTATTTACTTCTTAAAAATGTCTTATAAATAAATAAAAGAATCTATCAATATAATCAATATGCATATCGATAGATATATTAATTGTAAGTACCTACTATATCAGCATGTAACTTTTTCTGGGTTGTGTTCCAAAACGTAACTACAATAAGAAAAATTCTATAATTCCTAAATTATAATGTCCTTTGACACATTATTTTTTGTATCGCTGTATCATCTTTTATTTATTATTATTATATTATTATTATTATTATTTCTTTATAGGTCGGTATACCTATATGTTTTTAACTTACATATACTATACATATACTGTTTTTGCTTTAAAGTATGTGCTATTATTTTTATATAGAATGTGTTCCGAATTACGCACAAAGCGCATGATGCATCAGTTGTTCTCCGAAGATAAAATGATTTCATGCGCTTCATACGTAATTCGGAACGCACCCATAGTTAGTCTAGGCTTCAAAATAGTTTCATGCTGATGCCTATTGATGTGCATACACTTCTTCTATTTCATTTATGTACTTGCTCACATTTCTTTTGTTCACATTGTAATTCAATAAAGTTTTATTTTTAATTATATTAAATTTTAATATTTATTATTATTATCATTATTAATTTAAGTGACGCGAACTATAGAGTTTTGATTACTGCAGTTATATTTTGGAACGCACCCCTGATATTTCCATCTTCAGTTTTTAAATGTAACTAATTTGCACAGATCCCGAATTTATTTCGAATTTAATTTTAAAGTGAATGTTGCAAATATGCAATAGGAATCCTTAGAGAGTTAAAAAATTAAATAATATGAAATTGTGATATACAATAAATGCATTATATTCTTGTGTTTTATAGAACACGAGACATATTTAACTTTCTCTGTGAGGACCAATAAATTTGTCTTTTTAATTTTATTGTAAAGTTTGTCTCATATACAAGGTGTTAGTTAAGTATGTTGCCATACTCAACAGAGCGATCCTTTGGTTTATTTCAAGTAAAAAAGTCCATATAAATATGTGTCCTAAACGCCTTAGTATATACATAAATCTTTTACAATTTTTTTAAGCAAAGATCAAGCCCATGGCCGTATATTCATGTGGCATCGCAAAAAGTTTTGATTTTCTACTTCGCGAATAATCACATTTTAGAAGAAAGGTCACACTAAAATTTCTGCATAAATAAACCGTGTCTTTCAATTTTCCTAGTTTAAATAATTTCACTTATCTTCTAGGTTATTGAAAACGTTTCATGTTTTCGGTCGAAAGCGTACATACGTGTGCAATAAGCACGGACGCACATGTTACGAGCAGTCATACTCGAGCTGACGCGCCACGATGTGTCTGCACGTGCGCACCAAATCCATTTCTGAAATTTGATGTCCGAATAGAGCCGCGGGCTTAGGGATGATTTCATCTATTTAGCAGATCCTCGTATATGTCAATGAGTAATTGAGGTTACGGGAAGGCAAATACATACATTCAGGAATTCAGCAATTTTTAATGGAAACCCGATTGACCGTTGTATGAACTTCCGCCATGATGCACGTATCTATAACATGTGCACGTATGCGCACATTACAAATGATTAGTGATTACCCATGATTGAGTGAAGCAACACGAATAGTCTTCCATGTATAATAGAAAGTCTAAGATTTAAGCCTATTGGCGAGGGGGTAACCACTAGGTGAAATATTGTCCCACAGATTACATGATTTCATATGATTTTATCTGATTACAAATAATTTTTTCCGCTACATATGAAGTAATTTGGTAAAATATACGATTTTATTTAATATTATACAATGGTTTCTCGTGGTTTTATATGTAATTATCGGATTATGCATAGAGATTTCATATAAATTTTATAATGATTTCGAGGACTCTGTCCCACGATTACATTAAGTGGTTACCCCCTCGCCTATTGGAATTTCATATAGAAAATCTAAAATATTTTAATAAATAGCAACTTTAAATTAATAGAAAGCAATTTTCGCAAGAAAACGTTATCTCAATTAAGAAAAGATATAATAATTCTTCCATCTAATCTATTTAGGGCAAGACACCATCGTGTCTTTTGATCATTTTGTTCCACTTACTTAATGCTGATTTTATTATAGGATGCGTGTACTCGTCTAGAAGATTAGCATTACGCCAGTAGTTACTGGAGATAAGTTTAGTCGCGTTTGAGAGACGCGAACATTTTTAGAGAACACTGTACAGATCATGAAAAATGTATAATATTCAATGTTATAGATATACAATATAAACCATGTAATATTAATTATAAAATGAAGATGAAGAGAACAATACACAATTAAATAACAAACAGCTTTTAATATTTTTATTAATTTGTGATATTATTACTTCAGCTTCGGACTGTATTTCAAGACTGACGAATAATCAGCGCACAGTTTACTTGAACTGGAAATTGTATAAATTCAAAGAGGAAGTATTATTAGTTACAAAAAAAACCGCCTTGACCGAATGTGGAATCTTCACTCATGTGTATTTTTATTTTAATTTAAAGCTAAACCTCTCTCTCTCTTTTGCGTTTCAACACGATTACAAAGTTTTTTTTGCGAATAATGTACGACTTAAAAAATATTCTGTTAAACCTATAATTTATATATTTGCAGATGATTAATATAATTACATTTTCTTATTTTAAGATTGTAAGAAATAAATGTCTATTATATATTACTATTTAACGTTGTAACGATAAATTATTCGATGCACATAGTATAGCTTTTAATCATTTTACTATAAGATAAATGTATCACACACAGTTAGTGGATAATTAGATAATTGGATATAACTCAATTATTGGATGAAATGACAAAAATTTTAAATATTGAACTTTTAATGTTATATACGATTCTAAATAAATTCGTTTATAAAAATTTAATAAGAGGAATTTATTATACTTACTCTCTAAAAATGAATCAGTATATTATCACTAATCAGTACTATACTTATAACTAATGTAATCATCAGCGAATATTTACTGTTTTTCAGTAATAATACACTGATTCATTTTTAGACGTTATGATTTTCTGTAGATTCAATCTGTAGAAATCATAACTTCTAAAAATGAATCAGTGTATTATTACTGAAAAACAGTAAATTTTCGCTGATATTACAGTTATAAGTGTAGCACTGAATTGTCAATGATAATAGACTGATTCACTTTTACAGAGTGTAGAATCGTACCTATTATTAAAAACTTAATATTTAAACTATTGTTTAAATAAAGATCTTATTAGACCATACATACTCGTACATGTGAGAATACAACCAATGAGAAATAGAAATATACCGCATATACTTATATATAAATTCACATTGAATTATTTAAGCATTAAAGATCTAGCTTCGACCTTATGGGCCTTTAATTCCTATTTCTTAATATTAAAAATTTTTGTCATTTCGTCTAATAATTAGGTGATATCCGCTAGTACCTTATGCAACGTTAAAACTATCACAATTATACCTTCTATTATAGACAATGTTAAAAAGTATATAAAAATTGTGCAAATGTAGTTTAAATTAAATCGTTGATATTGAAAAAGAATTCCTAGATAGCATCATCCGTGGGAAAGAAGTGAATGCAAATATTCATTTTATGTGTTTCATATAAATAATATTTTTACAAACCGTCTATTAAATGGACGGTGAGAACAAACGACACCATCCATCCGATGTTCATTTCGGTAAAAACTCGATTGTGCGAATGACAAAGGTCGCACATTTCCGATTTACGAAAATGTTATTCGAAGTGTACCTACCATAAAATTCAACCTTTCGCAATGTCACCCCCGAAAAAATAGCCAGGTCTCGATAAAATCGAGAGACGGAAAAGGGTAGAAAGAGGAAATCCGTTTGAATGTGAGAGATGCTTTTCCGCTCGAATCAACAGTCGATTTTACCGTACGTCCGCTATACGTACAAGGTAACGCACTAATGGACAGAACCTCATATCCTGCTAGGGCATTCTTTTCCTGCAACGTACAGATGGGTGGATGTAAAGGGATGACGGGAGTGCATTTCACCCTAGTCTAATACAGACGGATAGGATTGAACTTTCAGCTGAGAAAGAAAGAATGTGATACGCACGATATACATTTATAGTACAAATTCGATAAGCACGGTGCATCTTCTCCTTAAATCATCGATGAAATTATCCTTTTTGATTGGTATATACTTTCCTATTCAAATAAAGGCAAACGTAAAAGTTGCAAGAATATTTTTGCATAAAGATCCGAATAATAACCCTAGTAACAATATATTGGTTAAATACGAGGATATATTGGACTAATGTGTGGTCTATAATGGCAGTAGCAGTAATGGATATGAGGCTGTAAAAGTAAGAAATTGTTCAATCACACTTGATTATTCTTCTCACATTCGACTGTGATTGGTCAATTTCTTATTCTTACTGATCTACTACTGCTCTACTACCATATAGACCACGCATAATATTGGATTAATGTTTAGAGCTAATATTATTATGAAGATAATTGTGCTACTAGGGAAAATTTGCTTACAATACTTCTGTAGCAAATGTTATTTGCAATATAATTTCATGAAGTAATTTGTCTAATACATTAATCATTCAGCTTTGCAATGATGAGGTATAAAGAAAGGCAATGTTTCCTTAACTTGGTTATGATATCGACGGTAGTCCTCGTTTGAGGATGGCGCTTATTTTCGTAAGACCAGATTCAACCGTGCATCGCATTCTTTCATACAATTTTAGTTATATGTATATATATATATATATGGGGGAGAGAGAGGGGGGGAGGGGGAGGAGGAAGAGGAGCGCGACACATTTCGAAGTCACTTCGATCGAGTCTCTCGATTCGACGACGTTGAATTGGAATTACCGCAGATAGAGAGGAACGAAAGGATTGAAAGGATGTCGAATGGGATTGGGTGGATATGGATACTCCGGCAGAGTCGCAAAAAACTGCTGCAGACCATGTACTTTCATCATGACGCTATGATTCTACTTGATATTTGAATATCCAGAGAAAATCCAACAAGAAGAATCCTATTGTTCGAGTTCGTAAAAATTTCGGGAATGTTCGAACACTGTAAAAATCTACGAAAGCGAACTTCACTCACTGAGAGTTTTGCGAAAAGTTTAAATACTTAAGACGGATCAAGATTACTGTTCGCGGAGTGGAGTTCGCGAAGAGTTTAGAATAGACAACGATAATCTGATCTCATATATATTTCACGTCTTGCAACGTTCCAGGCATTTTCGCCAATCTTAACGTTTTGTATGATGAAATTTGTTAAACTTGGCAAGCGGCTTAATTAATTTTGTGGAAAATTTAGATGGAATTTGTTCATTGCGGCACATTAATTGCAGAATATGAAATAAGCTCAATGATCCTTAAAATGAGTAACTATATTAACTCATGAAGCTAAAAAGATCGCGAAGATAACTGAATCTGCCACAACAATATAATAATTATCTTATAACAACTCGATTCTAATTTGAGATTTAATTACCAAGAGATTATAAAAAAAGGAGATTTCAAACAATAAGAAGATTACAAATGAATAATGCGACTATGTAACGAGCAATATAATATTTAGTATTTATTTATACAGGGTGTATAAAAAGTACC
This sequence comes from Mycetomoellerius zeteki, assembly GCF_001594055.1. Lineage (NCBI taxonomy): Eukaryota > Metazoa > Arthropoda > Insecta > Hymenoptera > Formicidae > Mycetomoellerius > Mycetomoellerius zeteki. The sequence goes on from NW_017255910.1 coordinate 334,451, forward strand.
GGGACGGCGATATATCTTGAAAACTAAGCATTTTAGGAAAAAGTGTTTCAGATAAAAATTGTAGAGTTTCAAAAGATTTATTTACTAATGCAATGAGTTTGACCTTGAGTGGCGTCGCCAAGATCAGGACAAGGATACCTTGAATTTTTTAAACAGGACTCCATATTTTTCATTGCATATTCTTGTAGCATATCCCAAGAGCTTTCCAAAACACTATAACAAAATTTTTTTTCATAAAGTACTAGATGCTCCTCAGATCCTGCCTTGGTTGGCTGGATGCTCGTCAGATTTTGCTTTGGTTGGCTGGATGCTCCTTAAATCTTGCCTTCATGGGCTAGCCATCTTATCATAAAAAGCTCGATAACATTGAAACAGCTTATTTAAAGTGGATAAAATTTAGTGCTTTGAAAAGATCTGAAGAAGGGCTACAAGAATATGCAATAAAAAAGTATATACTTAAAAAATTCAAGATAACCTTGTCCTGACCTTGGCGACGCCACTCAAGGTCAAACTCATTGAGCCAGTAAATAAATCTTTCGAAACTCTACAACTTTTATCTGAAACATTTTTTCCTAAAATACTTAGTTTTCGAGATATTTCTCCGTTGCGGTACTTTTTATATACTCTGTATAATCAAACTACAACAATTATTTAATTATCTAAAACGGTTGGACTTTTACTTAGTCTTCTTCAGTTATATTTAACTAATATGTTTTTCTACTGTCTAACTATATTAATTACTTGTTTAACATTGATTAACTACGCTTATGTTAACGTCATTAAATTTTGTAACAATTCGTATTTTTGTTCTTATGTGCTTACTGAGTCCATGTGTGAAAGCAGGGTGGAGTGAAGTCCGAGTATTCAATAGTCTATATTTTCGTCATGTAGTTCGAAATATACAAAATTCTTTGGTCAGTGGTGAAATTCTTTGTGAGCCCAGTGTTTCTTAATTATACGTCCGTTTTATGTAAAATAATGAAATTATATATTTTCTTCTGGTTCTTTGTCTATAAAAATTATGATGATTAATTTTTAATAAATATAATTATTATATAAAAAACTTACATTCGTCAATCCAAAATACAGTTGGAGACAGACAAAAGAAAATATTATACAATTTCATTATTTTATATAAAAAACGGACGTATAATTAAGAAACATTGGACTCGCAAAGAATTTCACCACTGACCGAAGAATTTTATACAATACATTTCGAACCACATGACGAAAATATAGACTATTGAATACTCGGACTTCACTCCACCCTGCATTTACACATGGACTCAATAAACGCATAAAAACGAAAATGCAAATTGTCACAAAATTTAATGACGATAACATAAACGTAGTTAATCAATGTTAAATACAAGTAATTAATAACAAGTAATTAATATTGTTAGACAATAAGAAAACATATTAGTTAAATAACTGAAGAAGACTAATATAAGTAAAAGTTCAAATGTTATAGAAAATTAAATAATTGTAGTTTGATTATATAAATAAATAATAAATATTATATTGCTCGTTACATACCTTGATCAAAAAGTTCCCGGAATTACCACCAGGTGATGCTCTGAGTCAACTGATTTGAGTTCTGTTTTTTTGGTTAGGTTGTCACATCTATCATTGACATTTCCACCAAATTTTATCGCGATAACTTGACATTTGTAAAAGTTACGCCGTCTTGAGTACATCTACCTCTGCACGTGTTTTCGATTTTTTACAGTTTTAAAAATGGAGTTGAATTTGCAACAACGAGTTTGTATTAAATTTTTTGACCAAGAACGAAACGAATACCATCCAACAGCGATCGAATTCACCCGATATGGCTCCCTGCGATTTTTTTCTGTTCGATCGAGTCAAAAAACCACGACTAAGAGGTAATGGAAAAATCGAAGACGGCTATACCGACAATAGAGTTCCAGAAATGTTTCGAGAGCTGGATCAAGCGCTGGCATAAGTGCGTTGCAGTCGATGGGGAGTACTTTGAAGGGGACAATATCACTTTTGATGAATAAACTTGTATTTTGAATTTTCTGAATGAATTCCGGAACTTTTTGATCAAGGTAGTCTCATTATTCATTTGTAGTTTAGTAAATCATACGAGCTTTTTGTAAAATTCATATTTTAATAAGAAGATTCTAATCCGAAATTTAATTTCTAAAAGACAATTTTACATACACATATATTATCAAAACAGCAAAAAGCATTATCAAAATAATATTAAATAATAAAAATTTGCAATAAAACCTCTAATGATTTTTTATAATACATTTCATTTTAAATTCAGCAAAAAATTTATCCTTAAAACTAAGAATCGCAAATTCAAAGACATCGTGAATAGATATTGTTAATAGGCGAGATTGTTAACCGGGGCTGGTTGTCATACGGGGTTGATTGCTAAAATGCTTATAACTCGAACAGGCAGAAAAATTTCTTTTTTAACTGTAGATTGCTGATATAATATTAATTTATCGTGTAAAATGATTTGCATCACAAGCATTGTATATATTATTTATAACGATTTTTATGAAAATGAAGTTGGTCAGTAAATTTTTCTTATCACCTATTTTGTTGTCTGACAAGTCTTTGGCATTATTAATCGCGATATCCCTATTCATAGAAAATGACATGTCTTAGAAGATCTTTGCTACAATTAATTAATCATTATCCTGACAAAGAGAGTTCGTAAATACAATCTCTTTTATTAAAAATGGCTATGTGGGGTAGATTGATCAAAATGAGACGAGGTTAGGTAACAATTAATTTTAATATCTTTAGGGAACACGTTTTTAGAGAATGTCCTTACAAATATATTATATTTCATAGATATACAGGGTGTTTCCAAATTAAATGGCAAAACTTCGGGAGCGTGTAGAGGAGTAAAAAACTAAGAAAAAAAGTCCTATAGACATATGCTCGTTTTTGCTCCGTTTCAGAGAAATCGAAAAAAAATGTTTACATTTCTTGCCATATCTAGCACCGACATATTTGATTACATTTTCCACTTTCTGTTATGAATTTGTCAGTCGCTCTTTGAAAGCCTTTAACAGTAGATGAATTTTGTCTTTTGCAATATGCCGCGTACGTATTCTAATAGTGAATATGCTGATATGGTTTTTGTATACGGTTTCTGCAACGGTAATGCTTTAAAGGCGGTGCGAGAATATGCACGACGATTTCCAAACAGAAGAGTGCCAAACCGAAGAGTGTTTATGTTGACATTTAATAGATTGCGAGAGACTGGAACATTTTCAATTCGACAAGAAAACAACCGATTTCAAGCAGCGTTACGAAGAGATTTGCAGGCAGGGAATCGTATTTTACAACATTTTGACAATCATCCTGAGACCAGCGTTCGGAATGCGTCGGCTGTATTGGGAGTGTCACCACAAACAATTTGGCGAACTGTAAAAGGAGATAATCGCTATCCCTACCACATTCAAAAAGTG
>NW_017255910.1:338402-343048 GCF_001594055.1 Mycetomoellerius zeteki
TGTATTGCTGCAAGAGGTGCACATTTCGAACAAAATCTTCATTAAAAAGTTTATAAATAAAATAATTAAAATAATAAATTAAATATATTTTTTTCTTTTTTCGTGATTTCCTGCGAAACAAAGCAAAAAGGAGCATATGTCTATAGGACTTTTTTTCTTAGTTTTTTACTCCTCTACACGCTCCCGAAGTTTTGCCATTTAATTTGGAAACACCCTGTATATATGTTTTTTCATTTTTCATATAGAAACTACGGTATAAAAACAAATTACGCATTTTATGATTATAATAACTATTTTATTTGTGTTAATATCATAATTACTATTATTTCTCGAAATATAGAACTGATATTAAAAAATAAAAACTGTATTTTTTATATGCGTTGTCCATAATCAATATGCTAATCCTAGAACATGTAACAATCAATGTAGAACACGGGGTTAATTGTCACGTTTTCGCAACTTCATTTAAAATTAAATAACTTATTTTGACGATATGATGAATTCACGAGTAATATTTTTTTTAATATCTAAAGGATGTAGGTATATTATAACGTATATAATATTTCAAATCAGGCATCCACTTTTTTCTAAAAATTACTAATAAAAAACTGTGACAACCAGCCCCGGTCTCCCCTACAAAAGAATTCAGTGTTTCTATTTCTTGGTACCCTCTGTCTTCAAAAACTATACTAGACGGTCATGATATCATCGAGAACATTCGTGCTAAAAATAGAAAATGCTCGATTCCAACATTTACGGACACCTCGTTAAGGATTATTTTATCGGCGATACTATTATGGGAAAATTGACACGAAGAAATTTTCGCAGTGAGAGTCGCAGTCGTGAGAAGATTTTTCCAACAGGAGGAAAATAGATCGCCTTCGAGATGTTTAAATAAATAAAAATACGTTAATAAGTAGAATTGTTTTAAATACCCCCAAACCATGTTTGTTAATAATTCAATTTATTAATCACAGAATTATAAACTAACTAGAGTTACCTATATTCAGTAGATTCATTCACAGATTCATAAATTAGAATTATATTCAGTAATTCCTTATAATATAAGACTAATAATAAGAAAAGAACCTTGCAGTTCACGAAACGTTGGCATTCCAAGAATGGATCTAAACACGGAGAAAACCCGTGAAACGCAAGATTGTCACATAGGTAACACCCGTGAAAGCCTCAAGAATAATAAGAAAAGAAATTAAAAAGGTTAAGTAAAATATTACATAGAATACCCTATGTCCCTCACATCTACTAATTCTTTAATAAATTCACTCTATCGTATTCTATATATAGTAATAATAATATGAAAGAATTCTATTTTCAGTCGAAGCGGATGCTGGTGCTCAATTCAATAATGTGCAAATTTGCAAATACATTTTCCAGTTCTATAAACTGCGCGCCGATTTAGATTGTCAGATTTGAAACGCAACCATAAACTGAAGCTGAAAATAACATTATAAATTACATTGATCGTTAACTAATTTTCATTCATAGTATATTCTTCTATCATTTTCTAGCATACGATGCCTTCAAAATATTTCTATAACAAATTTTATAATTATACAAAATTTTATAAAAATCAAATCTATTCAAAGCTGAATAAAATTTTACATAATGAAACGGAAGCCTTATGTTCTTCAACACAGAGATCTTCATTTAATTGCATATCGTACATCTCTTTCATTCATCCTTCTCGCTTCATGCACCTGTTTCAAGTGCAAGAAAGAGGTGAAAAGATAAAATCTACTGACGCACCATGAGTCGACCAATTCATATACGCGCGTACACATTTCATTCGGAGTTTCAATTAATTCTGGCGCACAATTTCGTCTATTTACACGGCGACTGTGGCATTCGCGTCGCCGCGCCGTGCCGCGTCGTGCGGCGCCGCACCACGCCGCCCATTGCGAGATGTTCGCAGCCGATGGTCTCGTCATCGGTTAGTTCGCTCTCATCGATATTTCGTTAAATTTACAGCGTCTATTCTCGAGGTGAGATACCTCAACTACATTGAATTCGAGGACTGTGCACTCTCTTTAATTTTGAGCAGATAATGCGTGATGCGTACTGTTGTAACTTCAACGAGTTTTATTCGACGAGTTCACGATAAGAAATTACGCATTCGATTACTATTATGCTAACTAAAATTTATGCTTACTATAATGCTTTCTCAAGCAGAACGCAAATCATCATGACGTCAAAATAGCGCCAAAATGACACCAACATTATTTGTTACTAAAAGTCACTTTTCAATCAATTACTATTTATGTACGTCATTTTGATGTTACCGTAATCTGCAATTATTTTGTTTGCACTATTAAATAGGAACAATTCTTTAAGTTAAAAATAAAATTTTGTTATTTTTAAGGATGTTTTACACATATTTTCAAAATGATAAAATTATGAAAATATTACAAATTATTCTAAATCACGTTTAAAAATAATACGACAAATTTGATGACAGTTTACCTACTATCTGGATTATAAATTATTTTAACAAATAGTAGTATTTTTTTAATCTGTGCTCTAATAAAAATATATAGAAATGTATTATAAAATAAATGATAACAATCTCAATTTTTTTAATATAATTACATTTTAATATAAATACATTATGTATTCAAGATTATTTACGTAGAGTTATATTGCGGTGCATAGTTGTTCAGTAAAAAACAGAATACTTATTCTATATTTTTGTAACTATGAATCACAATTAAATTTTACATAAATTATTTTGAATATTTAAAGTATTTATAAAAGAAAAATGTATATTTTTTATCATGTTTAAAATTTTAATTTTAGCAATAAGAATAATAATAAATAAAATAAATAAACTATAAAAATGTGTTATTAAATAAAAATATAATCTTATTCACACAACTTTCATATGTATATATAAGTTTATTTGAAGTGTAAATAAATATATATTAAACATACTTTCAAATTTAATTTTCTTTGCAAGGATTGTACATCTAATACATCCTTAACTTTCATGTGTGTCAAAATGTAAATCAATTCATTTCTATAATTAATTTTAGAGTAAGCGACATCTTTGTATATTAATTAATGTATATGTACTTAATAAATAATAAACTAAATTTGAGGGTCAAATTTAATATATTTCTTAAAGTCAAATTATTGTATTATTAACTTTACTATTTTAATTACATAAATCAATGGCATATTGGTGACTTATAGAAATGATTAAAAATAGTAGCATCAAATCTATGATCTAATTTGATTTAGAGGAATTATTATTTTAATTCGATTGTGTTACAAATTCGAAAATAATCGGCGCGTAGCTATATATCTCAGTTTTTTATTTATAAATACATACACTATTATGCCAACATATCTATAACTTTGATCGTAATTGGCGCTTCTTTACTTATGTTAGTTAACGTCATATAAGTGATCTTGTACTAATCTTAATATTGATTAAAATAATTCAAATTGTGGATATAATTTGAAATTACAAATTTAACAGCGTGGTTTCAAATGTTATTATCAAGTCATATTTAATTCTTTGGTATTCCGACGGCTTCCTTTAATTTCCTTTGATTAAAAAATTGGACAAAGAAAAAAGGAGAAGTTATTAGTAATACGATGGAGTTGATGACAAGACTCAGAGTTGAGTGTTTCCAGACGAGCGACGCGATACGCGTGAAAATCCTACAGTGGCCGAACGAATACTCGTACGTGCGCGCACACATCTCGACGGAGTTTCAATTAATTCGGGCCGGCAGTTTCGTTTGTTTACACGGCGACCGCGGCTTTCGCGTGACGGCCGTTGCAAAATAGCCCGGGCCGATGATCCCGTCACGATCCACCACCAGCGACGTGCGACGGCGCGGGCGCGACGAGAGTACGAGTTCGCGGCGCGTCAGCTGCCATATTCTCGCGTGATTTTCGCGGCAGCAATTACTATGTAAATACCGTAACTCTCCTGCGCTGAAGAAAGTAATTACTGTGATTCGCCATCGGGTGCGAGTGTGCGATGCACAGATTAAACGTCGTCAACATTATTTTATTCTTCCTCGGTAGAATATTCCGACTTTTAACGATGTTCATGCAAGTAACCAAGGTACATTATTTTCTCTTTCTTGAGTATCTTCGTAAAAGTCATACGTTTTTCAATTCGCAAAAAGAATTGTCACTGAATGCCGATAGACAAAACTAGTATGAAAGAAAAACTTTTGCGCATTTAAAAGAAGAAAAATAGTAAAAATATGGTTGCACCATCTGATTTATATTTACATGTTTAATCTCAAAAGATATGAAGCAGCATCTTAATTTAAATGCGTATATTTAATCGATATGCATGTACAATCGAGATACATCGATTTATATACAGAAACTCACATTTCAACCTAACTAACAAGTTCACTGTACCACAGAGCCGGGACAAGGGTGTGGCGAGCGAGGCATTTGCCTCATGTAAACAATTTGAAGGGGCAAATTGAAGTTAATAAAAAATTATTTAAGTTAAGAAAAATTATCAAATATAGAAATTCTTTCAATTGAAAACGAAATATGTAAGGATATAGATTTTGATATAATAATTGATAATTTCGCATCTATCAAAACACGAAAAATATTATTGTGACTTTAGTAACTATATTTCATTTGTAACA
>NW_017255910.1:343406-377266 GCF_001594055.1 Mycetomoellerius zeteki
TATATATATATGTATATCAAATTAATTTAGATAGAAATTTATGTAATATATATGAAAAGAATGGTTTTGCTAAAACATCTAAAAATTTAGATAGATATTAATCTGAAAATAATTTGATCGAAACATCAAAATAGCCCTTACTGATACCATGCTCAATTCGGTGCCTCATCCCTGCCATCGTGGGTCACTACAATCAATTTAGAACATTTTCACCTATTAAATGGTTCAAAAAATCTCTAAAAATTCACGAATATACATTCAACTTTCTAGAACAAATGTTTAAAGTATAAACTTCATTTTGGAAAATAACAAAATATAGTACAAGTTATAATTACCGAAAGACTCATAAGTTGGGAAAAAGTAGCATCTAATTTAAAAAATTGTAACTTTTTGTAATAAATAAATGTAAAAAAAGACTCCGAGATTTTTTTAGTTTGGATATGAAGTTTTGAAAAAAAAACTATAACTTTGAGAATTCTACAAAAAGTTGAATTATTTGAGCACACGAAGACGAGTAATTTTCAACAAGGGACAAATATTGTAGGAAAAATCGAGTTAAAATATGCATTTTTTTATTTTAGTATAAAAATAATGTATTTTTTAATGAAAAAAGGTTCTCTCTAGAGTACACGCATCAGAAATCGTCTTTACTCGTATTCTTACTCTTTACTCCAACCGTACATCCATCCAGAGCACAGGAATCCAGAGATCTTCGCACTCAGCTACTCTGGACGTGAACTCCCTCCAGAGCACAACATACGACTCTCTGCAGCCGATCATAACGTCTTATTTTTATTCCACTCGAATTATCTTTGCAAAATTCATAGGCGTGATGTACTTGAAAAATTTTCTGATCTCAGGATGAGCCTTCAGTTCTTGTAAGAGATACGATCCTACTTCTGATACCAATTGTAGGAGCCGGCAAAAAAATTAACGAAGTCTATCGAGATTTGAATTCGGGATCCCTCGTTTACAAATCTAGCACTCACAAAGGAACCTCTCGAGGTGTCAAATTCTGATTTTACTACAAGTTCACAAAGTTTCATTAAAATTAGAATTTGACACCTCGAGAGGTTCCCTTGTCAGTGTGCTACGCCAACGACGCTTCACTGTTGTCATAATTATTCCGGTCGCTTATGTATTTTAAATGACCTTATATCAACTTATATACGGTTCTCCTTATTTTCCTACTGTACAATGATGCTCACCAATTGATTTCTCGCACATAAAGCAACAAATCCAAATTTTTCTGTTGACGTTGCTTTTGCAATAGTAATCGTCAATACCAGAGCGATGTAATTTTAATTTACTTTTAACTCAATTTTTTTATCGGAACATCGGTAAATTTTAAAACAACCGGTCATCCAACCGTTTGCGAGCAATTGCCGTTCCTCTGCAAAACATCGCTCTGGTCATCATTATCATGTTTATGATTGTATCTATATCTTCGACTGCGGTGAACCAATATAACATCACCTGTATATGCACATTTTGCATATCTGAGGAAGACTCAATCGCGCGCGCGCGTGAGACCGAAACATGTAATATGATTAATTGATTACAGAATATTATAAGGTATTTACTTTTAATTTGAATTTTCATGGTTTAAAAAATTTTTTACGTTATATTGACTCTTATATCCTGTACTCTCTCATTATTGTTATAATTAAATTATAGTCATTATTGTAATTATTTTTATGGTAATATTAACTATCATTATAGTCATTTTCGGTTACTAACTATATATATTTGTCAATAGACTTATATTGTACATTATTATCATTATTATTATTATTACTAATATTACAGCAGTAATAATTAATAATCATAATTATATAATACTAACATGAATTATGAATACAATACCAAAAATTTTTCTCTCAGTGCATGATGAGCAATGCTGCAAAAAGTTAAACATTCCAGCAATCAATTTGAATGTGTGTGTGTCTACCAGTTTGAATTCTACATAATAATTTTGACCAAGAAAATTATTTTCAGGTGTGCGTCTAGATAAATTTTTAGGTACTTCAGCTAAATCGTTCCTTCCATCTAGTAATAACTCCAATACATTACTATATATTTATTAATAGAAAAAGTTCTTCTAAAATAATCGTTTTAAAATAGCTATTTTTTTTACTATATAATAGTACATTTATCTTTATCACAAAAAAGGAAATATATTATTTATAATATACGGCACACATAAAAATATTTCCGTTTCTATATTTTAATTGCGATGGTATTAAAATTATTAAAATTATTAATTATTATATATGTATTATTACATCGATGTATCAATAATCAATAACGCTGAGATATTCGCGTTATCACATTTCTGTGGACGTTACACTACGATATTTCCCGGAAACAAGAGACTTGCCTATAATTACCACGGTTACCGGGAACTAATGACACCGACGGACGTATTATTAGTATACACTTCCAGCGCACACTCCAACGGTCTTATCTGGGCCGAGGGGTAACGGCGACAGTTCGTATAATTGATTCGGGATAATGTTGTCATCTTCGGGCTACCAGTCACTGCACCAGAAATCTGTCGTTTACAAATTCGTTTTTAGTGGTCGTTTGTTTTACCCTTACGAGTTCACCTCGTCGCAATTTCCTTATTGTGCCGCTTTTTTTGTCCGTCAAGACGGAGGAAACGGAAAAGTTTCAACTTCAAGTTGTAAGTTTACTCCATTATCATGACTTACTTCCACCTTTTCATAATGTGACACATTTCGAGCAGAGACAGTAAAATAATTTGCTACACAGTGATACATCTTCTTAATTTCAAATTCGACTTGATTTTGTGAATTAGAGATCTAGTGTAAGCGCATCATATTTAGAATAATAAACATTTTCTTAAAATTCGCTAAAAAAAAAGAAAGATGAAAAGAGAAATTGTTGTTTGGTCCTTCTCTTATCTTGAGTCAAAATCAAAATGTTAAGAGTAAATTGATTTTCTATTTACTTTAATTACGAACTTCTGCTTTTATTCTTCAGTCATAAAAGAAACTAAAATAAAACTGAGCTGCTTTAAAAAAGTTTAGATATGCTTTCCTTGTGTACAGTATACTCCTAACTTTTTTCCATAGACAAAATTTATAGCAGACGATAATCTTTAAATCGGCTCCCTTTCTTCTAAACTTCAACCTAGGCTCAGAAAAACAAGCCTATTGAATGTAATACTGTTTTTACTCTGCTAAAAGGTTGATGCTCCATTAATAAATAGTTAAAACTCTAACTAGTTTTTGAAAAAAAAGAAGCTTTTTTTTAAGTTAATTTATTCAACTAACCAAAAAAACAACCATAATTTCTATCATTTTCAATCCAAACTAATTCAATGATGTGCACATTTTAAGCGGATTTTTGTTGTATTTCATGTGTCGCGCGATTATTTACTGTTGTATTGATATAACACACTATTATCACGAAATCTCGTACGAACAATCAGGTGCTACAAAATTATGTAATTTTTCGATCAATTTGATAATTCATATGTTAAAGATTAATGGAAAATTATAATTATATAGCTCAATTTTCACAATATATTCTCAAATATACAAAACAATTAGGTATAAAATAGCTCCAATCTCAATATATTGCACATATTATAAATAAATAAAACGAGAAGAACAAATTGTGATCAATTTTGTCTTTCTCAACAAGTAATGCATGTTTCTTGTGGGGCTTTTCATACTGAAAAAAAAGAATATACTTCTTACAAAATTCCATGAAAAAATTTCCTTTAATTTTTAGAAACTTCGTTTTGAATTTTTTATATAATTTTAATATATTTGTAATATGTATATAATATATGTAAAATGTGTACGTAGCTGTAAAAAAATTAATATTTTTTTAACAGAATATAAAAATAAATATGACGATATAAAGCCTCTTTTATTGTTTATGTACAATTTCAAGTGATATATTGAAATAATAAAGCCTATTAGCAATATTTAATGTTAAAAAATTACACTAATTTACAAGGTTCTATCTCTCAACTCCCGAATGGTACTTATTATGTATTTTACTCTGTAAAGTTAAAGAAAAAAATTGTAAATTGTTCAAATTTATAATTTTTTAAAAATAAAGTCTTCAATTTCTCAAAATCTATGAGTGATGGAACTTTTTTAACATTATTATATATTTTTTTAACATTTTTAAACATAAGGGTTATCATTTAGATGTTGAGAAATAGAAAGGGTTAAAAATGCATTAGGATTATCATTCAGATGTTGAGAAATAGAAATCTTGTAACACCGTGTTATTGATAAATTCCTGAAAACGTACGAATCACATTTCTAAATATACTTATCGACAATTCGGTATCAAATAACCTCAACGTTTCGTATGAAAAAAATAAAATAAATATTTTCCGGACTGTCATATCGCATACATCGTCTTCTTTCAATACATACGTGATTACGCGAAAGCAGCAAACGTTATCGCGCTGGAAACTGAAATATGAGAAATCGCTTCACGCACACCGCTTTGCGAAACGTCACGTTCGTAAACATCCATCGGTCTTTTTGAATGTAATCGACGGTGAAAATATTTCAGGAGCGCCGATGGAACTTTATCTTCGACCCCGTTTTCAAAGACCCTATATTCCATCGTCAAAGCAGACAGGGAGGCCGAGAAGAGGAGGAAGAAGGTGATGCGCTCAGGATGTTTGTGTATTCGGAAAAGGATCAAGCTCATATCGCGAAATCCTCGACGCTACGTTGTATAGCGTCCCACTCATATCTAGCATTATTAGAATCTAAGCCCTATCATATGTAGATGTTCGTAACAACCTCCCTATCTATGCCGTTCGATCGATCTCAAGCGTCGCCTTTAAGGCCACGCTAGGGTTTTTGAAACACTTGAGTAAGTTTCACACCGGTAAAAGTTATTCAAGTGTTTCGCCGGTGAGAATATAATTGGAAATTAGATTCTTCTAAAATTCATATATTCTTGTATATACAGGGGTGTTTCTGCATACAGTGCCAAAACTGCTACAGCGGCTTCAGCATATGAAAATAAGTCGAAGATGTTTAATAAACATATGTCCGATTCCGAACGGACTAATTCCGACGGCTAAAGCCGCTATAGCACTTTTGACACTATATGCAGAGACACCCTGTATATATGATCATATGCAAAGACACCCTGTAAAGACACCCTATATATGATATGATATATATACACTGAAAAAAAATCTGATTGAATAAATTGGAATTCTGGTTCAACCATTTTTTAGAAAATTTGTTAGAAAATGAAGGAAATAAAATTCTTTCAGAAATTACTACATGAGTATGATTAATTCCTTACTAAGTATACCAGAACTTCATGATAATAATAAATAGTACTAAATTTACTTATGCAGCTAGGTCAGTATTACTTTTTAATAAAAAAATGTCTAGTAAATATAAATAAAAGTTTTATAGACCCAACCAAAAATGCTAATCAAATCCTTAGTCTTAAATTTATCAAACATTTTTAGCTTTAAAATATCGAATCAAGTAACTTCCATCCCATCTCTTCCCTTGTTTAGAGGCGTGCGACTTCCACGCGAAACGACTCTCATTCTATCTTCTTCTCTGCCTGGGAGCGCGCGACTTAATTTTATTATACTACTATATTTGGTTGATAATGTACCTATATGTATAACCATGAAAATTAGTGATAAGATCATTTTCAATATCAAATGTGAAAAAATATCAAAAAAATGGTTTTTCCAAATTTGACTTTGAAAATGATCTTGTCGGTAATTTTCATGATTATATTTATAATTAGCACATCGAAATACAGTAGTATACCAATCAATAGCAAAATCGGAGATTTCAGGTTTTGAAAATTTATAACTTTATTACGTTTTGAAAAGCTCTTGACATTAGCTATTAGATTCTGGCATAAAAAATAGGGTGTCCCATTTTTAAAAAATCGATTTGACTTTGACTTGATCTTGGTGATGCTCCACTCAAGGCGGTGCCACTCGAATTGATAAGAGATCTGTATAAAATAGATTTTTTTACACCTTACAACTTTTGTCTGAAATATTCTTTTCGAAAACGTCATTTATATACTCCTCCCGAGTATAAATCCGGAATCCCAACCTTTTTTGAACACTCTGAATATGTATGTATTGTTACACCCGCAGCGGGCGGTCTTGCAACCTTGCGCTCGCGTTCTCGGCAATAAATGAGATGATAAATACGAGATAACATTCGTATTTAAATAAAGAATGCTCGTTTATTGAACACCACAGGCAAATATAATGGAAACGGCGTGTGGAGAAAAAGAACGTAACAGAGCACGTCCATGCGGGATAACGACTTGACACGAAACTTGAAGTCGTTTGCTTGACAATCACGCATCTCATTACCCAGAGAACGCGCTCTTCGTTTTCCTAATTTTTTAAAGAAAGGAACAAGTCAGAAGGAACAAGAGTCCAGAAAGTAAGCAACATATCTCAATCAAACGCCAATAATTTATTTTAAATAGCCCGAGAGATATACGATCTTTGGCAGTTCGAAACAAGTTGCGAAAATTTTTGATTTTCTAATGTGAAAACTTTAAGTTTTCCCTACATACAAAATCATTTTTTTAAATATACCTTATTTAAAATTTTTTGTTATTGAGTTATCTCAGATCAAATAAAATTTAGCATTTTCACTTTAAATGCTCATAACTCATTAAAAATCATTTTACTGCAATTCAAGAAATAAATTCTTAAAGCTGAAATTTTGAATGATATAATTAAATTTTTTTTAAAATATGTAAATACATGATACACATGAAATAGCACTACGAATTTTGTTTCAATGCAATACTCTTCAGTAAATTGCGCCATGTATGAAGTAAAAAAATAACAAAAAGAACTTTTGGAATAACCTAGTACAATCTCAGGTAGGAATAACGTATAGATGTCGTATATACGCACCGCTTCGCTCAAGCTGGTGATAGTAAATTAAATCTGGCGGATTATGAAGCGAGTAAAGACGAATATATGCATAAGAACGGTTTACATTTGATTTGCCCGGAATATCTACCAGGCTGTTTGTATCGTTAACCAACTCCTATGCAAGAGTAAACGATTTCATAATGGAAACTCGCGGTTGATATTTCAAATAAATCGTGACGTTTGCCTCTGAAGTGGATTATATTTCAAGAATCAATCATTTCGTGCCACGCGTATTTGCTGAAAGCTTATTAAAAAATCTGTGATTATATATGTATATGTATATATATAATATAGGTATATAGAGGAAAGGTCCCTATTATGAGATACCGAGTTCATTTTGAATAAATACTAGAAGAGTGTGGGCATAATTTAAAAACATAACAGATCATTTTAAAGGGAATTTAATAAGCTTTAAGATACTGTTATGTAAAATTTAATTCAAATACTATTTTTTCTGAAAATTAAAGAAATGTAAAAAGTGAACGAATCGCAAAGTCAAAAAATTGTGCTCATAATAACCCCGAAAATTCGATAATAAAGCGCAAAGTACATCAGTATAACAACTAAAAAACTTTATTCAATGTTTCTAAATACAAACAAACATAGCCAATGTGTACGCAAAATCAGCATGCAATACATTGTATACCTAGGACTCATCTTCAGGTAGTTGGAACTAAGCATCACAGAAACAGTAACATTCATACTTCAGTAACGATTGTCACTCGGACATAGGAGCATAGGTTATTTCGTATTAGAAGTACCGTGAGTAATTGAGTACCTCATATTACGAGTTCCACGCCTTACGGTTTTATGATCATCAAATCTAACTTTCTATAATTAAGAAATTCAGCATACCCTGTATTTTTCTATCATAATATGATTTTACTCTATCACTGCATAAAGAATTTACTGCCAAATATTTATTTATTAAATAATAAACGAGGTTTAAAGACTCATTTCAATGAAACTTGAAGACATCCAAATTCTAAAATCTTTTTTTACAACGACTACAGGTACGATTTAATAATGCATCTTCCACTAAATAGTTTTCGACTTAAGAGCAATAAATTCTTGGTGGAATCAACAGATAACATTTATTAGTTTAGCAGAAACGCCGCTATCTCATAATTAGGCGCCTATCTCATAATAGGAGGCTTTCTTCATATACAGGAGGTGTATTCTAAGTACACTAAAAGATTTTAAAGAGTGATTGCTCACACAAATTCAAGACTTCATAAGACGATTTGTCGGAAACGACTTAATTTCAAAGCTGGAAAAAAAATTTCGTTTTTTCGAGTTATTATGATATAATTTGGTATATGTTTAATAGGCATGAAAGCATATCTTTTGGGATTATACATTATCTTTTTTCAATCAAGAGCGGACCTAAGGACAAGCAATTGTATCCAACAAACGGCACGGACGCGACTTGGTTATTAACAGCGCAAATATTTAAATGTCATTAATATATCGATATATTCGATTCTTTAATACTAAATATCTATGTCAAATAGATTATTCGCTTGAAATAGTTTCGGTGCACTTGTTTGTCTTTCCCGCCATGTAATATTCGTACATTTTGATCGACCGAAAATTTTTAATGGACATTGTCAACGTACGGAACATCCCATGTACGTACAACTTTTCTTGACTTCTTTCGGAAAGTGTCGTAAAACCCGGTTTCGCGTTACGATCTTATTGCCTATGTAAAAGCCGGTTAGAGCCGAAAGTTGAAGGAATCGCTATGTATTCAAAACGAAAATTCCGTGGCAGATATCTTCCGCTTAAGTGACCAGCGAGGCGCGTAAAGCCAGCAAATTCTACCTCGTCTTTCGCTGCGGAGAAGCTGGGTGCACCTTTCTCAACAGTAAAAGTAGTCGAACCATTGAAAGTTTAACGCGCCGTAAGCACGTATAGAGTCTTCTTCTACGTAACTGTATCTGGCGCATGCAGCTTTTTCCTCGCGTCCAGCTCGAGATTGTATCGGATGTGCGTTATGAGCCAGCAATAAATAAGCAGCTTCAGCTTTTACACGTAGCAATTCACGGTGCTTAGGTTCAATCACGTTCTCTCGATCACTACAAGGAAGGAAACTACTCGTGAATGTATTCAATATATCCGGCGTTGTGTTAGTTAAAATATCTCTAAACTTTGTTCAAGTAGAAAATGAAACTACTATATATACATATAATATATAATATAATATATACAATATTAATAATATACATAAAATTTAATATATAATCATACAAATTAAAATATACACATACAATTAAAAAATATAAAATATATATATAATTTTATGTTTTTATATAATAATATAATATGTTACATTGTAAAATGTATATATATTATATGTTACTTATCTTTGTATACATATATAAAAGCAATACTTTTTTTATAAAGTTTTTAAAACATTATATAATTGTGCATTAAAATATAATTATTAGATAAAATCATATATTATAACGTATTACCTATTAGTTTCACATTTAATGTACTCTTTTTTCGTACTCATTGAGAGTATGAAGGAATGAAATTCTACCCCTATCGAATATGTGGGGGAGAGAGAGAGAGGGGAAGGGGTAGTTTTGAACACTTTTTCTTCTTAGGCTCATAAATTATTATGTAATGAAATTATTTGTATTTCTGTTGTGCTAGTAGTTACAACAGATATTAATGTACAATGATAAACCACAATAAATATTATAATAAATATAATAACGACATATATATTTTTTTATATTTTAAAAAAGCACTCTTTTACATTCAAAAATATCAAAAATAAAAAATCAAAAGAATCCTTCAGGGATACTCGCTCGACATAATCAACTGTATCTTAATTAATATTGGGAATTTCACTTTCGGATAAAAAATTGTATATTCTTAAAACGCTAAACTATTGATTTAAAAAAAGAATTTTGATTTTTCGAAAGTTTCAAGGTGAAATAACCCTTTAACTTTTATAACTTACTCTCTCTTATAAAAAAAATTCTTATAAAGCGATTTTTCAAGATTTCGCATCTCAATCAATAAGAATGCACGTAACTCTATCATCACAAGAACTAGATAATGAGTATGGTACTTTCCAGCAAGCGACACAGTGTAACACAGTGATCATGTAATCTTCGTTTAACATTAGTATGGATGTAATGATTCACTGTGTTACACTCTGTCATTTGTGTTTCTTGCTGGAAATCACCCTATGTCAGACAATTCAGGTTCTACTGTATATGCATGTATTATATACAAGTTATAGATTACAGGCTGTGTCCTGTAACTTATATATAACTTGGTTAACTCTTATAAATGTGGAAAGATATTTAAAAAACTGTGTATTCGTACTGTCGAAAGCGATTACAAATATGCAGTACAGAGAATCCTTATCCTTGTGCTTGCGTTATAAATCTTTTAATAATATATAGATCGTGTCCGATGCTCATCAACAATCAAACGTAACCTTATCATGTGTATCTATGAGTCGCGAAAGACTGAAGCTTATGGCACATACAAAAACGTAATCAGTAACACGTAAGCAGTAAGCAAATTGGCCAATCACAGTAAAAACCATAAGACCAATAGCAAATTCAATGTTACGATTTCCTTACTGCATACGTCTTACTGTCTTACATTTTTGTATGTGTCATGGGCTTTATGGGAGCTCACGTAGCTCGCCGCTCGACTGAAATGTTCTAAGGTGCCCCGTTTGCTTTGTTCAAATTTACCCCTATCAGTCACATTGAAAAGTATCTTATTTTGTTCATCAGAATACCGATAAAAACTAAATATTTCATCTTTATTACGTAGATATGGATGTAAGAAAAAACAGCACAATAAAATGTTAATTATTTAATGTTTAAATGGTTTAATTTTAAAATGCTTATGTGCGAGACGAAACGTTTAGTATGAAGGCACAAAAACACAAAACGCTTTTAGATTAGATTAACCATTGCAACAACCGCAGCAGCTACTTGACGGTTATCTGTGACTGTATAAGCAGTTCCAACATTACAATTTATAATCGCAGAAAAGGACAGTTCATTTTTAATTTGTAAAGTTCTGAGCTGCCCCCCCCCCCTCTCTCCTACTATATTGCTTTGACGCAATATGGATAGTATGATGACACGGATTCTTATATTTATATTTATAAATATAAACGGCGATATTCATAATATATTATTACACAGAAAATTCTATTCCTTCTGGCATTATATAGGAGGGATAAGTCGTTATAGAGGAACTATAGGTAATTCCGAACACCTGGAGACATTTTCTAATTTTTATTTTCTTCTCATTGTCAGTCTCAAAGAAACGATTGCATAGAAACATCCACGACAATTGTCTTAAACATTACTTCTTTTTACAAATTTTTTAGCAAATTAATATTGATTACTTAACAAAAATATTTGATAACGCAACTTTAATTTTTAATTTCTTAACTTTTTCATATTAAATATCTTATTGTAAGATATTATACTTAAATATCTAATTCAATTATAATATCGCCTATTTAAAATCAAAATGAAAGAAGAATTTTAAAAATAAAGTAAAATAAAATAAATAAAATTCATATTACAGTTCTACGCGCAATTTTTAATCTCCTCTCAAAAGTCCATTTTTATTTTATATCATTTATACTTCAAAATGCTTATGGATGCTGCATTTTTCACTTTTTTAATGAAGGAAACGAGTATAAGGAACTTTATTTTGTTATATTATCTGTCATTTTAGAAATCAAGTAAACTCGGCATTTCGTAATGGTAAATCACCATGGCCGAAGAGCATTTTGGAATCAGCAATTAATTTCACGTGTCCAATCTAAACGAGACAGCCTTCGGTGTAATTGATTCATCAATTAAATCACTGTTGCGATATATCATCTTCGCGATAAGTAAACGACAGAAACATGACCGTTACTGCAAACGTCTGATTTGTCCAAACTCGTTACGCTTCGAATTTAATGTATTAATCTGCCTCTTTAAGAAACATTATGGCCATTTATGGTACCATCATACTTAAACTATGATATGGACAAGTTAGATACCACATATCACTCTCTTGATTAAAAAATGACACAACCTAATAAATTAAGTTTTCCAAAAAAAAAATGAAAACTATTTTTCAACTTGATAGAAAATTATTGACTAATCAAATATTTTCAGCAAATACAATATACTCTTAAAATGACCAAATAATATTTTTGTCATTTTCGTTTCACATCCCTTAAAAAAATTATTCCTTTAAATTGTAACTATTTTTCTAAACCATTCTTTTATTTAATTGTAGATATTAATTGTATTAAAACCATCCTTTTTTTTGAGTTTTGACGATTTTTTGTAAACTTAAGTTAGTTTACTTTTGGTAATTGATAGGGTAATGTTTATTTAACTCATTTATGGTATTTAATAATGAAATCGCGTTTTTTTAATTATGTCACTTTTGAAAAGCGCGTTACATATAACCCTTAATTGGCATCGTAAAAAAAAATGTTAAATTGTAAGTAGTGTATATTGTAAGTCGGATGAAATCACCAGTTAAGAGTTAACATAAATATATTACATATATTCAAATATATGATACAAGTAATCAGGGAACGGAAGTAACTCGTTACTTGTAACCAGTGTTGTACCTAGTGTAGTAACTACAATAGTTAAAACGTTAAAAGTAAAAAAAAAGTTAAAAAGTTAATAACTTTTAACTTAACTTAGTTAATTTTAAATGCATTAAATTTTAACTTAACTAAGTTACTTTTAAACGTTAACTTTTTAACTTTTTTTTAAGTTAAAAAATTTTTTATCTCTTTTAAATGCCATAGAAAAATAATAAAATATAATAAGACTAAGGGTATATATTCGTAATTCGTTCATATTTTAAAACCATTTTAAGTAATTTCTTAAGATGCTAATACAGCCCTCTGATTGGCTTATGCCATAAGCTTTAATCCGGATCTACAATAGGTGTTTTAAGCCTTAAGTCATAAGAAATTGACCAATTACAGTCGAATGCGAGGAGAATATTTAACTGTAATTGGTCCATTTTTTATGGTTTAAGGCTTATTAAAAAGTAAAGACCTAAAAAGTTATGTTATATCATATGTGAATAAAAAATAAAAAATTTAATTTACTTAATAATCTATATTGTAGTTGTTATTTAATCTCATTTTAAAAAAAATTAGGACATTTTTATCTCAAAAATAATTTTTTTCGAAACTAACTTTTTTTTTAATTTAAGTTAATTCAATATTAACTTAACTTTCGTTAAGTTAATTTTTTATTCCTTCAACTTTTAACTTAACTGTATTGATTTTGTAAAGCCATTAACTTTATTCAGTTAAAAAAAAACATTAACTTACCCAATCCTGCTGGTAACGAAGTTACAGTTACAAGTTACTTTTTTGGTAACTTTACTAGTAACTACGTTACTCTTTTTTATAACTGTAACGGTAACATAGTTACATTTTTTGGTAACGATAACGAATTTTGCAGTTACTTTTATTGTTGCTTTGCACATGATTGGACATAGTTCGATTGAACACAAGCCACTCATAGCGCTTGAGACTAGAAAGCCTCTAGGCACTTGTCCGCTGTGATTCGTGGTCGTCAATTTTAAAAAAGTAACAGAAGAATAACGAAAAGTTACTTTCTCAAGTAACAGTAACTGTAACGAGTTACTTTAAAAAATCGGTAACTTGTTCCTTTTAAAAAGTAACGTTCCATCCCCTGCAAATAATATAAAAATTACAATTTTTATGTTTTAATGCATTTTGTTTTTGAATTACATTTTTCGTAATAGCTCCTATTTGATAAATATAAGAAAGAAATGTATATATCCCCAAAATATTTCATAATTTATCTTCTTTCCAGAATATATGTACCGTTATTTTCCTGAAAAGAGGGTAAAATAGAGAGAACAAGAAAAAGAGAGCATCACGTTTTCTCAGTTCCGTACGTAGAAATCAGGACTGTCAGCAGCCAATTCTGAACTTCAGTTATTAAATTTTAAAATACTTTGTGATTTACCCACTTTCGATAGTAGGTACGATGTTAAACGCGACATTGATTGTATTCGTGAATCAGTGTTAGAAAGTTTTGACATTCGTGAACTTTTTTCTGCGACTGGTTCGACGTTCATTTTAGAATTCGAAGATTCGGCATCGGTAGTTGCTGGACATCGAATTTTTATGCAGATATTTATTATTAAAAAAGGCAATTGATAACTAAACTTTAAGTTGTTTACAATATTGAACGTATTTATACTGCAACATTCACTAATATGCATTTTCTACGCAAAAATATTGTATGTAAAATAATGTGCATTATATATGCAAGATATATGTCAAAATATGTTTTTATAAAAATTTTTCTTTATAATATTTATTTATGTTGCTACGTTAATGTTATTCATCTCTAAAATTGAATAAATACATTTTTAGCTATATTTTTTATTATTTTGGTTATATAAATATTGATAACAACTAATATCTACAATTGACACGATTACATTGAAAATTTACATTTTACTTATAAGATTATACAAATTATACATAATAAAGCAATTTAAATTATAATTTAAAGTAAAATATTTTAAAAATTATAATTTAAGTCATATAATAAACAACTAATTTTCTCAAAATTGTAAATTTATGGCATTTATCTGAGAAAATTATCTTGTATGAAGAAATTGAACATTTCACGTCGGAATTTGTGCTACAAACGTGTCAAATATCGAATAATACTGGTAAAGAAACACCGTTTATATAATATAAAATAGATACATATAATTATGTAAAATATGTAAAACATTTGAAAACGTGCAAAAAAAAGGATGCAAACATACATAAAATATACAAATATGAACAAACATGCAAATATGCACATATACACAAATAAATAAGTATTTTTAGGATAATATTTTTCAATAAGACAAATATTTTCATTTTGATCTTACTTTTAAATCTGCTCTATAAAAAATATGCCTTAAGAATCCGATATTTATATAGCAATTGCACTCAGCACCAAATATGTCGCGTTGATTAAGACTCACAATCAGATCAATATCCAATTTGAATATATAAATGTACACGCAATAATTCTGAATACAATTGGAAGGCGATACTCCACAGATCGATTGTGCGAAGTCCATTTGCACTTGCCGCGAACAAAGTTTTTATCGAAATGAATTTTCACGCCTCTCTAATTGATTTGTCGATTGTAATAATAAAGTTATTAAATGTTTTCATTCTATATTATATTTCATTATAAGAGAATATTGAAGTTGTTTAAGAAAAATAAAGATATCTCTCTCTCTCTGAAAGTTGAAATAATTGCGTAAATTTCAATGAAATTAGTCATATTAAATTATCGGTATTTTAGACCGTTTATCTGATTTTTAAGTAATAACAGCACATTTGTTTCAGTTAATTAATTAGCAAAGGATGGATTCTTTTTAATTCAGCATTTCCGTTCTAGACGGTGACAGCTCAATAATAACTGAAATACATTGGAAAGAAATGAAAATTGCCAGTGGCAATAAATTTAATAGACTAATGGACGGCAGCCAAAATTAACAGTCTGCATCCGGCAAATGGATATAATTGTGTGGCTAGACAGTACCTTGAAAAGAATGTTGATTTTATATCCTAAATATGTACTATTCTTTATTACAATTGTGACATCGAAAAGATACCAAACTATATGTATAATATAAGGAAATTGATTATAAGTAAAAAATTATGCACAATGACGTATTGTTAAATGACGAATTGTGGCGTGTCAATGTCACGTGACACTCCGCAAAAATTAAAAAAATTTGTTTCGCGTAAATCAACGTTTAACTTTCGCATTCTACAGTAACGACAATTGGTTTATTGACGACAAATATCAAACGATTTTTTACTACCAACAGTACCGACCATTTCAGAGCTTTCGCTCGACTCAGCTTTACGATCTCGTTCGTCCAATAAATGGAGTAAACATCGACTACGATCAAAAGGTACCATGATCAAGAGTATCTGTCTGTCTGAATTGTCTCTACGATATCTCACAGAGGGTTACGTTGTCAACCATATTCGGTGTATCTCTTTTGCCATACTACATTTTTCTTCCTGACATTCCTTCTATCATATTTATTTTGTTCATATATTAACTGAACAAGCGTGTATTGACATACGTTCAGTTTTCGACAAAATATTGAAACAACCACATAATTTTTTTTTTAATGAAAGCTTCGTAATTATTGTCTCTTCCACTATCGCGTAACATATGTTTCAATTTATCGTACCAAAATTACATTTTAAAATTTGTACAAATTTATTAATCGAAAAGTATTAAAAAATTGATACATTATGATTTATATAATACTTGCTGTGTATAACAATTATATCTTAAGTTTACTAAAAAATTACATGGACAGAACGGGATATCAATTATCGTATTAAAGTAGATAAGGAATGTGACATTTGTATTGAATTAGACAAGAACTGTGCTTCATTCCGAAGTGTAATACATTAACAGCCGTACCGGGTGTGCACTTGTGAGCGCATTATGCATTTGACAGTCGTCCAGAGACATATAACATCACAGCCAGAGAGTAATATCCTTCTCTTCCGTTCAACTTGCCAGTGTTTAAGCTCACAGAGAACTTTCGTGCGAGTTTCGTGAAAGACATCGACCGATTTGCGAATGCTGACGCGGCCCGTTAATCATAATCCATTTTAAACAAATTTGGCTACAGCGTTAATTGCGAATCGCAATTATCTACGCCAAGAGTAATACACGACAAGTGCCATCTTCACCATACACATGCTGCGAATAATTAATTCTTGCTAATACAAGGCTTGCTATTGCGTTAATGAGTAATAATGTTAAATGATGGTAAAACTTTTCCTTTACAATTAAAACAATACGTTATATCGTATTTTGAATAAAAATCTCTAAAAAAAATGTATTATAAGTATCACAAAAAGAACGATTTCGCTAAAATATTTAAAAGTTTAGCTAGATACAAATCTGAAAAGTTTAGTTCAGATACAAAATAATTTTATTGGACCAAAATAATTATGTACAAAACTCAAGTACGATGAGCATCAGTACTACCAAAAATTATGATATTTTAGCTTGAGCATCCTACATATTTCATTTTATATAATTAACTTAATTTAAAATTATTATATTTACAAAATTATTATCAACAAAATTATTTTCCATTTCTAGTTAAATTCTTACAATTAAACAATTCGAAGCAAGACAATTTTTCTTTCTACTTCCTCTCTCTCTCTCTCTCGCTCGCTCGCTCTTTTCTTTTTCTTTTTTTCTGTAATAACAGGCGCAGAACATAGTGTCAGAATATATAGTAAAAACCAACCAGATTCAATTAAAGTGGCAAGATCAGCAAATTTTCAAATCTTTCGCAGCCAGCGCGATATTCGAGTACAACCTGTCATTGTCACGAAGCGACAACCACCATGCGATTGTCGCCCGTCGTGTGTAATATCATTGCAAAGTGGAATTATTATGGCGGTGAATAATATTTCGCCTGGATTTCGGTGTGAAACGCACGCTCGTGCGGTCGGATCGCGTGACAGGCTACGTCAAAAGGACGAATTACGTGACCAAACGACGTGTATTTTCGAGACAAACGAAGCGTGTCGTTTCGCTCCCTCGCGAAACTGTCGGCCATCCGGTCAGTGTGGCAACAACGGCGCGAATAATAGTAATTCCCAGCATAATGGAATCGGCCGGTTAGGTAACGAGGTTATCGAGACTGAAGTTATTCGCACGGTTCCTAGCTCCATCCACTCGGCATTGCAATTACGTCAGTGCACCAGTTGTGTTTAAAATATAATGTTACGTAAAATTAATGCATCGCTGAATGATTCGTTAATATTTATGAGATGATATTTAGCCAATTATATTTTACTGCTGATCTTTACGTACGTAATTTGTCGAATTCAAAGATTAACGAGGTACGAATTACTAAAAAAAAAATGTATTTACATGGAAAGAACAATTTTGTTATAATATCTAAAAATTTAGCTATAGATACAGAACATAATTTGTTCACCAAAATAATTATTAAGAACGCCTAAAGAATAGAGGGATATTTCAAGATTACAATCAATTCGCTATTTCTATGTTAACTAATACTTCGATCTTGTAAGGAGACAGTGGGTACATATATTTCGAAGATAGAGAGTTTACCAGTCAAAGGGAATAAGCACCAAAATCTCGTTATGCATATTTCGAGAGCACATAAATAGAAAGAAGTATTTTAAACCTATTACAATTAATTCCCTATCTGTATTTTAAATGGTATTTTACTTTTGTGTCAATGATATATGTGTCGAACTTTATTGACGTGTATCTTCTAAATCGTTATAAATATATTAATTTTGTGCTCTGGAAAGCATATAAAAAGCACTTAATTGTACTATATATATTAACTTTTTAATTTTATATATAATTTAATAACGGGGATGCTAACCTAAAGTTAAGTTGTACGTTTGACCGCGATTTTCTGCTAGACCATTCGAGCGCAAAAGTTGGAACTAGAGCACATAATTTGCACATTAAAGTACTTAATTTTGGCAAAGGTGTCATTTTAATTTTAGTAAAATGTAAAATGATAAAGGTAAAATGTTTTGACATTTAGCAACTTATATTATATACCACAGAAAACAATGAATTGCTGATTCACGTATGTTTTTATTCTTGAATGCTATTTGCTTTCATTTAAGTATAAAATGTTCTCTTCAATTACAAATATTCTCTGGCAATAATAAATAGATTTGTGCAAGAGAGAGAAGTACATTTTATTCTTAAAATTGTATTTTTGTTTCTAAAGTCATTATATAGTTCTAACAAATTCAATCGCATTATTTAAAAACTATTTATTCTTGGGTTAAGAATTACAAATTTGAAAATTCGCCGGCAGGCGGCAACAGTGTGTTTAAAGGCCCCTCAGCCCTCAGTGGCCTCAATAATATCAAGATCGAAAATACATGGATGTAGTGAATGACGATTGACGATGGTTCTGTGAGTGAACTGTTGCATCCGTGAAACATACCTCCAAATGTGGTTCAATCTTTAAGGGTGGATGAAATATTCAGCTCGTCCTAATATTTCTGTCAGTTATATTGCAAATGAGGATGCGCGAACAGCCGGCCGACTTTGTCACTGCGACGCAACGAAAAGGCGGTTGCCTGTACACGGCGGATTTTCCGCGGTGGATTCGCAGATCTGCTATCCACAGTTAAATGGTTGAGATGAGCAATGAATTCGCCGCGGCAAATCCGCCTGTGTGTGCAGCCAGCGTTCTCTACCATTGTGTTCTCTACGAGGTTGAGTCGAATGGAAGATGCAAACTGTCTGTTTGCATCTTCCATTTGCAATATAGCTAATGGAGGTATTGGTAGAACGATCTCAGCATTTCACTCGTCTTTGAATCATATTAGAGGGTATAAACTCCCAAAAAAAATTGAATCCAAATTTTGATTCAGTTTTTCCTTAAGAACTTGCACATTAGGAGGCATGCCCCATGAATGTGATACTTCATTTACAAAGCTACGTCACTTACTGCAGCATCCGTCATTTTGATGTTACTGGGAAGCATACTGGGGATTTGAAATAACTTGACGAAAAGTGTCATTGAAGAAAAAATAATGCTAATATAAGCATATTTAGTGTTGAACGAGTGCAACTTTATTCTTTCATTGAAATAAAATTTATTTTGAACTAAGAGTATTATTTATTTTGTTTTAAGAATAATTTATTCTTAATCGAAGACTGTTTAATCTTGGCGCTATTCTAAGCATAAAATATTCTTAGCTTAAAGCATATTTGCATTTCTTTAAGAATTCATTTTTTTGTATGTGATAGGACAGCTTGAGCATCCTATATAATTATTTTGAGTAGCCCAACAAAATTATTTTCCGATTCAGCTAAATTTTTAGATGTTTTAGCAAAATCGTTCTTTGCATGTAATAGCGGTCTCAAGCGATATGTTCAAACGCGATACGATACAACCGGTGCTGTGAATATATGTTAACGACGTTCTAATTGTAAATGACAATGCAGTAAAACTCGACACGTAAATGCAGCATATTTGCATTCGTCGCATATTCGACAAATAATTACGTCGCTTGGAACCTATTCAATGCGAATGTCTGCATAAATTACTACGAAGTTTCTACATTGATGCAACGCAGAATTTTGGTACACAAACGTCATATTAAAAAGTAACAGGAAAGAAAGAGTCAACGTATTAAATTTTACAACTCATCCAGAATAACTCTTTCCAAATCTCTAATATATATAAATGGCGGTTGAAATTAAATTTTAAATATGTACATATTACAGTCATAAATTACAGAATGATAAAAAGTGAATCGCTAAGTTAATATTTTAAGAGAGACAAACCATTATAAAAATTGTAAAATCGACGTAACGAGATGATAATGCACATGAACGATAACAAAAGTATATTTATATGTGGCATAATGGAAACTGTGTCCTACTGATTATTGTATCCCTGGAGTTTACTCGATTATTGATTTTTATTAGCTGCGCGATGCCCGCAGGCTGTTCAATCCGCTGAAAAGCCGTTTTCATCGAAACTGCTAATTATAATCCGATCATTATACGATTCTGATAAATTTGTCATAAAATCGCTTGCCGCTCATGCGGTAATTATGCCAATAACATTACGATATCCAAAGAGCTGGAGCTGTTTGTATATTTCGCCGTTTTTTTATTATCACGACCTATTTAATATTTAACTGGTCCATTACCGAGCATTTAATGTTATTTATGACGTAAGACTATAAGTGCCAATCTAGTTTTAATTCTTTTTCCTTCGGATTACTTTGTCCTGCAGTCGATTCATTTACGCGATTCCGAGCTTTCTCTTCTCTTTGCATTAAATAGGTACTTTGGAAAATGACAACATCATGCTCGCGCGTTCTTTTCACGTTGTGCTATTTCATTCAATTATTATGGGAAAAGTAAACTGTTACACGTACCTTGCTAGGCTAGACGAAAGAAGAGACAAGACGAAGAAAACGATGCAGAAATAAGGAAAAAAGTAAGAGGGGTAAAAGAAGAGTACTCGTTGAAGCACAAACGCAAGAAACAAAAAGGAGAAAGTCCATAATGTAAATGAAACCATCTTTCCTCTCCGCGCCGTCTCGTAGATGCACCTGTGAATATTTTTCCATCTGCATCGTGAAATACAGATATTCAAGAGGCATCTGCTCCCCTCCTCACCCCAAGCAACCTAAGACGCGACTCTCCTTATAAAACCGAACTTCGACAGTTCTGCTCTTCCCTGCCATTCTCCCTTTTCCCGGTTGCAGACTTCGGGAAAGTGGTACGTGGGCGAAATTTCGACGTGACGAGCATACAGTGTCCTGTACCTCATTCCACTTCAACTACCTCGTCCTTCGAACCCGCATCGTTCCCTTCCTTTGTAACCGTACCCTCTCTCATTCTGCTACACAAATAGTCTTAAAAAATCAAAAACCCGCGTAATAATAGTAATACGTAAATTTAAAAAAGATTTATGAAAATTGCAAAGATATTACATAATATAACATATAGCATGTCCAACAACAGCATGACAAACAATATATCTATACAATACGATACCAATAAATATAGGTATGAAATTACTGAATTTTAAAATATGGACTTTTAAACAAAAGATTCGAAATTTTTTATATTTGATGAAAATAGTTAATAAAAATAACAATAATAAGGGACAATAAATATAAGAAGAAACAAATCGCCAACGAAGAATAAGATTCGCAATCGCGAGTCTCAGCTACAGTCGAAGATCAGTAATTGTTTCGCAACAATATGCTCTTTGAAAGGATATTATTACATACACACTGCACACATACACACACACACGCATATGCATTGATAAAAACGTACTTTGTATAAAAAATTATAATGAGCAGAAATGTCACTTCTGTAGAGTTAGAAGTCCATTTCTCTTTTTTTTCAAAATTGCAAATTAAAATATTACTAATTGATTGCAACGAGGGAAGTAAAGTATGAATCTTTCTGTAGATATTGAAACCAACATTCGACGAATGTATTGTAGCTGATAGAATTCTAATGCATTTATAGAAATTATTGATATATTTCCAATACATCACCCAGCAATTAAATATTAAATACAAAGATACAAAAATGTGACAACTTTCATTATACGCGAAAATTGGTTAATAACTTCGGTCCGTTTCGGTGAGAATCAATTTGAGTTATAATATATTTTTCGATAGAATTCTTGAGAGACTATTCTGATAAAATGCCTAATATTCGGGAAAATAATTTAAATCACGGCAACTTGAAAAATTTCCACTTGACCTAAAAGAATCACCAGACTTTTTTTCGAAATCAGAAACTTTTTAAAACTCTCTTTGTGGAGGAAGTCCATCAATTATGTCAAAACTCTAAAAAGAGCGGAATGATAACTTCATAGAGATGTTGCAGTCATAAAAGTGGAATTAAACGAAAATCATCATGATATTCACGTTAATTGAAAAGTATTGATTGGCAACATGCATCAAGTGTTGGTTTCAACATTTACAGAAAGATTAAACCTTTACTTTCCATTCTTTGTTGCAGTCTGTTGGTAGCATTTTAATTTGCACGCGAAAATAATTTTCACTTTGTTAAATTAACGTAAGCTTTTTTACTGTATATTGTAGAATCAATTATATGTATATTATCAAATAACAGGCACCTTCATAGCAATATTCTAATTATGTATGGCAATATATAATATTCGTTTATAAAATATGTAATATTTCCGTCTGACATGTAATGAAAAAATATTTAAAATTTTATCAAAAATTCACCTTCTACAAGATTTTTAATGAAATGAATTGAATGTAAATCAATAAAACCGAACAGGTTTTATAATTGGAGACTCTAGAATATAAGTAGATCCCATAAATGTTAACTAATGTCATTATATGATTCATTATATTTTTTCCAATTCTATCTTCAAAAAGATACGTCATAAACATCATATCTTCAAAAAAATATATCATAAAAATCATTTAAACTGGAATTATTTATCTCCATATCAGTTTTTCTGTAAGTTTTAAAAAGAATTTGATGTAATTAATTTGATTACATTCAAGGTCTTAATCCCATGAGAATATCCAGCGTACTAACTGGTTATGGGGGAATTGTTGGAGATTGACCACTGGAACCTACTGGAATAGCATACCTACGTAGCGTAATATGAAATATAATTCATGTTTATTTCACGCTGAAGATGGCTAGAAGTTAGTCGAAACGTACGCTACATGAAATACAATCGTGATTTGTGAAATATAATTGTTAGATGTGTAAGGTCTGTTAATTATATTTAAGCGCAACACTTACAGCACCGATTCCTATTGCCCATTTGAACTTTTTATTTAATTATTATTAACTTAAGGAATCTCATATTTTTAAATCTTAATTATGGAATTATTTATTTTTAAACTTGAACTATTTATGTCATTGTGAAAACATTCATGTCCAACTAAAAATAAGAAAAGGGGGAAAAAGGATGACCGAAACAGATAACAAAGAAATGAAGCGTAACAAAATGTTCGGTGAATTCCTCTAAACGCTTTGCGATGGTCATCGTTTTACCCATCGTTTTACATGACCGAATCCCAGAATAGAAGCCTAAATTGCCGAAGTAGAGTACCTAGAAAGGGGCTTTGAATCAAAGATTAATTGCACGATTCATCGGGTGCTGCAACGGCACGGGATTGTCATGGCTATAAGCAGACACGATGAGATACTTTCGCAGCCGCTACAGATGGAGGCCGAAGAACGCGACAACAGGTACAGCGCCGCGCGCCCCGAAATTGTGCAATAGAAATAAATGTCGTTTTGCTCTCTTTGTGATCACATCCGAGTGCACAATTTCACGCAAATTTACACGTCTATACAGATCGCGATAGTTCGGTTACCACCCTTCTCTCCCCCGTCCCTCGTAACCTGTTAACAATAAACGTAACTGCACGAACCTTTCCGCCCGCTATCTCTCGATTAAGCGTACATGTATTTCTCGTTTGTGCGATGTAAACTACAACCTTGGCCATAAGTATAAAATACCCCCAATTTATTGCATTTTCTTGGAAAAGGCGGTAATAAAATCCAAAGAAAAATTAAGAAAATACTAAAATTGTGATAAAAATAAACATTATTTTCTATTAAAACTATTTTGCAATTTATTTTTCGTTAGATATAGAACATTTACATCAATTTTATGTTTTTAGCGATGCTTCATACTTTTAGTCAAGACTGTATATGTTCTAAAAATCGTATTAAAGTACTTCTATTCATGCGTTATAAATCCATTGTATTTTGAATTTTCATTTCTCTCTCTCTCTCTCTCTCTCTCTCTCTCTCTCTTTCCCCTCTCTTTTACTCCAATTATGTAAAATATTCCACAAATTTCATTCAACGATTAACATGTTAACCCCGGACGAACGATATGAGTTAAGACGCAGGCAAATGCGAACGCGCGAATATTTCTGTAATTAATCACTTCCCGCATTCGAAGGCATATACGACTACATCGCGATAACTCTCGAAACGAAAACGAGCAAACGTAAATTATGTTGACAGGGTGCTCGATAAATTTCCACAGTAAGTATCAAACTTCGCTGGTGCGCAAAAGAAAACGCAACACCTGTTAGCTACGTGCCGCTGCTTAAGAGCATTAAGAGCTTGTTTTAAAATGCTATGCATAGAGAAGCCAATTGCCGTTGCGCATTTGCAGCGTATCTATACCTTCCTATATTTACAGCGCTAGGTTCTACTTACCTTGACACAATAATTGAAAAATCATAATATGCGATGTGAAAGTGATAAATAAGAGAAAAAATCCTACATTTGATCAAAACGAATGTTTCGGTGCTTAATATGTACCATAATATTCATACACCGAAAGATTACTAAATATATTTAAAAATTTAGCTAGATTTGAAATAGTTTTGTTGAATCATCAAAATGATTATAGGAAATAATTATAGGCTCAAACTGGTTGCTAGAATATCAAAACTTTTTATTGCATTGCTTATCATTAAAATTGAGATTTCTAAATAATTATTTAGATTTTAGATAATCCAACAATACCGTTTTCAGATCTGCATTTACTTAAATTTTTAGATATTTTAGCAAAATCATTCTTTCCATATATTTAATTCTTCAAATATATTTTTTAATTCTATAAATTGTGCCAATTCGGTTTGTTGGACTTGAAATACAATCATAAACTCAAGCTGGATATAACATCACAAATCATATTAATCGTTAATCCAATAATGATACTAATAAGTATCTCAAAATACTGTAAAAAATTTACAAGCCAAATTTGCGCGCAATTTAATTGAATTAAGTATTAAACCAAATATAAGATATTGTTTCTCATTTATGCCATTCATTTATCGATTCATTATCGATTTTTCATTTAATGTTTTGATTACGTTTTGCCACCTCTTCGGTTTTCTACTGGAAACTTCTTTTTGGATGAATCTCTAATAAACGGAAAAAGTCACTTTAAATTTTGATGATCTTTTTTCTTAGGAAATGATAACGTATAGAAACAGTAGCATCGATTTTTCTTCAGTTCTAAAAAGAAATCTTCGGCAGGAGAGGAGTCAAAAATCTGATGACTTTTTCTTTTTAGAGAAATTATAAGAAAGTTGTCAATAGTAACAAATAATAAGATTGAAATTTCTATTATGATTGTCAATTTCCAGCAGGACAGTAATAGTAATACAAAAATATCTTATCCAAAAATTTGTAATTAATCAACACTAATTCTAACAATCAAATGCTATTTATTAGAAATTCAAGGGTAAATGTAAAATTAGCCAATGCGAACCAACACAGGTTAGATGTGTGTAAATTCATATATTTGATTCTTGAGAAAAATTACAGACATTTCAACCCTTTCGATTGGAACGTCTGTAATATTTCTCAAGAATCAAATATACAAATTTACACACATCTAATCTGTGTTGGCTCGCATTGGCTAATTTTACATTTACCCTTGAATTTCTAATAAATAGCATTTGATTGTTAGAATTAGTGTTGATTAATTACAAATTTTTGGATAAGATATTTTTGTATTACTATTACTGTCCTGCTGGAAATTGACAATCATAATAGAAATTTCAATCTTATTTATCCTTAGATTTATTTGTTGGAGCCTGTACCAAGGTCGATAACTATTTATTATAATATCTTGAGCAAAAAGAATTAAATGTCAAAAAACAATATTAATTGAAATTAAATGGGAAAAATATCAAGTATATGGAGACCGTTAAACTTAAATTCTCAAACGGTGCTCAAAATATTCAAACCTAAGTGTGGACTCCGGATGCGTTGTTTGCACGTATAGCCTAATCTCGAAGATCCGCATATAGTTGCTAATAAAGTCTGTTATTATTAGTATATGTTGACTACGAGACGCATTGAGAGATTAGCAAATTATGTCGACGGGTATCACGACCAATACTCATAGTCAGTCAAGTCTCAGATTTTATAATACATAGCATAACATGTAAAAAAAATATTTTACCGACAAATATGAGAAGATACAGTTAATTTTCAACACCATCTGCAACAGTGTTAAATGCTAAAAATAATATACCGAGTTTTTGTATGGAAAAACCTATGAATACTTTTATTTTTTATTTTTCTTACATATCACATAAAAAGAATAAATTTAAGTTTTTAAAGGAAAGCCAAACGGAACAAAATCACAGGCACTTTACGAAAGAAGAGATCAATGAGACGAGATCAATGAACGTATGGAGAGGATCCACGAACCGGCATGTTTGCAACGACTGTAAACATTAGGATCAATTTAAACTCAGATGTCCGCAATCAAGGGGTCGACGGATATACTTTGAGTCGGCCACGCAAGGGTCCGAAAAGGGAATAGAAAAGTTCATACTGTAGAATGTAGACATACGACGCCAAGTTGGAAGCAAGTAACCGTTCGTTATTGATCTTTCGTCTCTGTTATTACTTTGCGCGCTTAGCGCTCTGTTTTTCGTGACGTTCATCCGATATACTCACTCTCGTGTCAACAATAAGATAGATAAACATTTTCAATCACCAATTATCCAGTGAGAAATGTATAATAAGATCGAAATTTTTATTGTGTTCTGAAAAGCTCTCGAAGTAAGCTACAAGAATATGTAATGAAAAATGGAGGATCTATTTAAAAAATTCGAAATGCCCTTGCCCTAACATTGTCGGCCACCCAAGGTCAAATCAATAGTACTTTCTTATGTCCGAACCATACAACGTTTATTTGAAACATTTTTCCATATCTACCATAGTTTTAGAAAAATCTTGATGCATTTTTTTAAATGGGACATCCTGTGTATATATACACAGGATGTCTCATTATGGTATATTCTAATATATCGTATATATTAAATATTTTGTAAAATAAAAATATCCAATTACAGTTTTGTGAAATAATTATTACTAAAATAATTATTAAAAATTATAAACGAATAAAAAATATAGTTTATTCTTCTTAATTTACTATTTTGTACATTTCGTTAAGATATTATCTTGAAATTTAATATCATATCGTGATAGAGCACAAACAACAACTAAATGCACACCGATTTTGCTGTCCATTGTTGCCGAAATTTGCTCTCGCAATTTCCCGGTATTCTTTCTCAGTGCCAGGTTCAATGGTAACAACTGTTCAACAGTTGTTACAGTTACCCGTGCATTGATGCAAGTTCGATACTCTTTTTGAACTAGCCGCAAAAAAGAATTGGTACAAAAGCCGACCGAAGAGGAAGCGTATTCACGCTCGCATGATTGAATCGTCCATGTACCGATACATTTCCGATATCGATCGTGGCAAAGGCAAAAATTCCGCGGCATATCGAGTATTATGGATATCCTTGTAATCATAGCCCCTTGTAGCCTTCGCCAACATTCCATGTGATTTCCTATACTCCATTGCAACAGAGCAAAAGAGTTCTTTGAGCGAGTATTATACGAAGCATGGCCATTAAACTTACAGACTTTCCACTCGCAATTCGATCTTTAATGAATTTTTTAACGATGCGGTGTACAATCCACTTTTGTCGATAAGAGGCAGGCGACGCTCATCATTTTTAATAAATTCCGCAATAAATGAGATTATTCTTCACAACGATGAATACAAAATTTAAGATTATCGATGCTTCGCGACGGGATAACAAAATAATGATCAGCTTTAATCAAAATTAAAATCATTTTTGGAATACGCTACACAATATAATTATAAAATATCCTGGCATATTTTATAAAAATATTTTGTCAATGTTCCTATTGTATAATAAATGTAGAAAAAATAGCGGGTAAACTGCTAAAATATCTCATCTCAATTTGCTGTCTTGTCAAGGCAATAATGTAAAATACATAAGTATCGGTATCTCGCAGCAGCGATACTTACGGCTAGCAAAGTGCGGGCAGTATTATAAATATATATCAATGATAAATCTCGCCATTTGTGTTGGTAGAGAGAGAGGGAGAGAGAGGGAGGGGGAGGGAGAATCGATATATCGGAGTTTCCACTTTGGGTGCGCGGGATCGACGTCCGATATCTCGTACTGCGAGCGCATTCCGCGACACATAAATAACTATTATACACACGGTCTGCCATTATATTTCCGCACACGTAGACGCATTCGCCCTCGTTGAATGTCTACCACGTCGCCACGAATGTACAGTAATCCGAAGGGGTGCGATCGTCGTCGGGCGACGACGTTTAGCGCGCGGAGCAGAATTTCTTATTGTCCGAGCGACATCGGAGAACGATTTATGTGGCTATATTTCGTCTTTCGATAAAGAAACTGCCCGTCCTACCAAATCACGTTCTTTCGTGATAGATCACAACGACGAATCATACACAACGTGTTACGTTAATTGATCTCAGTTTTGTGCGTGCGTGCGTGCGTGCGTGCGTGCGTGCGTGCGTGCGTGCGTGTGTACTTTATATTTATTTACATTAAATGGAGGGAAGATCGGGGACAAAAGTAACACGGGACAATAGTAACATCGTTAATATTTCCTAACTATAACAGATATGTGTATGCGGCTGCATGATAAAATTCTGTAGACAGATCAACATTGAATCGTTCATTACATGCTGGTTCTCGCGGAATGTGCACGAGTGCTGAAATTGCTTTTTTTATACATCAAGTAAGTTTTATTGCGTGCATAAAATTAAAAATTTTTTTTTCTTTATAATGAAGGTACAGTGTATATCATAATATGTTTTAATGATTATTTGCGTTGATGATTTGCACATTTGGATTGATTTTTATCTAGGTTTTTATTTTAAAAATTTACTATAAATCATAAAATATCATTGGGGGACAACAGTGACATTAATACCTGGGGTCAGTTGTAACATTACAATTATCCCCAAACTTACTTGATTTTATTTTAGTATTATTTTGTACAATGTTATTTGTATTTTCTTCATAGAATCCCATTAACAAGAAAACACAAGACAGATAAGAAAAAAACTATATAAAAAAGTGTCTTTATACAAACATACATTTAAAGAAAGATCAGATATCCATTTGTGCAGCTGCAAGAAAGAGTATATTGTTGTGTTACGTACCTCTGGCAAATGTGGTACAATTATCCCCCTCTACTGTTATAATCGTCCCTGGGGGTTGGAACGATTGTAACAAAATTCCTCATAGTCTTTAAACAAATATAACTTTTTTCTAGTTACATAAAATAATTAAACTAAAGAAAATTTTGTATCTAAATAAATTCTATATCTATAGATACATATTTTTTTTTATGAAAATATTATATTTTAACTGTTATAACACTTCAAAGTCAAAATGTTACTTTTGTCCCCGGTTTCCCCTATTAATCCCATCAAAATTTTTTAGAAGTGTTAGATTAATTTTTTTTTCCTGTAATATCAATAAAATGAAATTTCAGATGTCATCAAATATTCAATTATTTCTCACAATATTGTCAAAATTGTTCAAAACGTAATTGCCTCTCTCCACTTGATTAAAATTATTTTAGATCAAAAATATGAAAAATTGTTATGTGTAATATATATCTCAATTTATAAATTATTATTTCATGTTTCGTGAGCCTAAAAAATTATTTCGGAATGTAAAGTTCCTATATATTGAAAAGTAAAAAAAAATGAAAATTTAATTGCTCAAAAAGATAATATTTTTCATTATACAATTTTCGAGAAATGATATTTTTTTCTTAAACAAAGAATGAGACTACTTACTGTGATTCGTTTCGAAAGAAAGCACAACCGCAGAACCAGTGAACAAAACGCAAGATCAGTTACTTGCAGACTCGATCGAACTATAATCTCCTGAATAGATAACAACTGGAGCAAGCGAGGATAGCGAGGAAGAGAGAAAAGGAATATGAAACCAAGCGAAGAGCACAAGGAGGAGAAAGACCCTCAGAAGGTAAAGAGTACAAAGTTAGCAGGAGAGAATCGAGGCTCCGATACAACCTCCCTTCATCCTCGTTCTCTCACCTTGCTACCAACACTCTCCCCAACTCCTTTCCGGCTCCAGCGTAACCCGCAATCGTTAGCGCACCCCTGATAGCGAAAGAAGAATAAAAAGCTGTCTGTGGAAGTCGGCTGGGAACATCGGCTTTTCTACGAGTATCTAGAGGGTGTATTTTTTACAGCACTATCTACTGCACCCGCGAACACACGTAGAGTAAAGCGAGGTGGAATTCCTCTTATAGCTGGGGTCGTAAGCTGCGAATGCTCGAAAGAACCACTGCAAGTGATTAACCCTTAACTACCACAGCAAAGTTCAATCAGACCTCTGATATTTTATATAGTATTTACTTTTCAGTTTTACTGCTCTTTTCACCATTCTTAAAACATTTATATAGCCGAATAACTGAAGAAATAAAAGCCTTATTTGCTCAAACCTTGGATCTTGGTGCCAAATATTATATTTTACGTGAATTTGTACAATTACTTACTAAAGTTCACGCAAACTGTGCGTCGATTATTTCTTGGTCTTGAAATAATCTTAAACTGAAACCAAAGTACTTAATATCATAAATTAAATTGACAAGCAACTTAATAATGCTACTAATGAGCATCTTAAATCACTGTTTATTGTGAAAAGTATCACTCTATCAAGTACATAACGGCAAGTACATAAAAATATAAAACGGGTCGCTTGATCGCTTAACGTGTGAACGTCATTGCGTACATGTTCGTACCGTTGCCAAATTCGTTGCCACTAGCTTTATCTGGAGTTTTGACATCAACAAACTTTAGATTAAAATTACTCAGAAACTAAAACCACAATCAAAAATCTAAAAACACTTATATTGTATAATGTCGTCGGTATCTTTCGATTGCGACCAGTCCGAATAGAATTGGTGCAGCCGATACTGAGATCTGGGAATCATGTCCCAAAAAGGGACCATTTCAGCTTTTCAAATTTTTTCAGTCGTACGTGTGACACATACATATAAAGCGTTTTGTCCATTAAGCTGCTGTTCGCAATGCCTTCATACAATTTTAATTTTGATATAAAATTAAAATAAAATTAGCAACGAAAGTGAACTTTGATGCGCATACGGGCAATTTATGTACATGAGACAGACAAACAAGGAGAGGGAGAGCGAGAGAGAGAGAGAGAGAGAGAGAGAGGAGGGGGAGAGAGAACGCAAAAGGGAAAGACTGTGGGAAAATAAGAATGTAAGAGAGAGAAAGTGAGAGCAAGGAGAGAATGAGAAAAAACGAGAGAAAGATTACAAATCTAAATATTAAATTCATACCCTCGTCAAAAATTTGTATTGGTGATAATATTTATAAAGATAACAGCGCAATTCTTCATCATGGTAAAAATATGAACGAAGGACATTATACAAATTTATTGCGAGTTAAAGTACAAAATGGACATCCGTAAATAATTTAAAAGTTGAAATATGTAAGTGGCCTCGATAAGCTAAGAGCGCATATATTGTATATTTTTCTTAGAACAAATCTAAATAGTTAAATTATCAATAAATGAGTTAAATCAATATAATATGCCTTAATATTAAATAAATATAAATTTATAAAATAACAATTTTAGAAATAATCTGTATTTATTTTTAAAATGTTTAAATTCTACATTATTACATTTTCAAAAATTTACAAAAAGCAGTAAAATCTCTTTAAAAAAGAACCTCTTTAAAAAAAGAAAAAATATACGCCAAGTGCATAAAAAAGATATTGAATACATTTTTTTAAATATAAAACGAATATGAAATAAATGTAATTAGCCAAGTATTTCATTATGCAAGACACATAAGATAGACTGAAAGTGACTAAAATTGTCAATGTATTAATATAAAATTGACAATGGATTATAGTGAAGAAAAAACGTGCCCGGGTAGCATTAATTGTACTTCTATGAATATATTATTCATCGAGTAATTATTTATACATTATATAAATGTATTATGTAGTATTAAGTAATTAGATTAATGAATAAAGTGATATTACCAAGTTTTTGGAGGAAATTCAAATTTTGCTTAGGAAAAAAATTCATTTACTAGTGGATCCCATTGTGGTCCCAAAATTTCCTTTGCGGCATCATGTTCTACATATATTGGAGTATTTTTGAGAATTTTTCAGATTTTTAAAAGTGGATATAATTTTTCATTTTTATTTACTATACTTAAAGTTAAAAAATTGATTTTTTCCACACTATTCATTTTTTCTCAAAAATTTTTATATATTTATAATTTTAATTACAAGTGACAACAAAAGGAGAACTCCTTTAAAAGACTATCTTCAATATCTTGAGTATTGGGATATAATACTTATTTTTTTTATCTTCAACATTATACATAATGTTGTCCACTTACATGTTTTCATGATTATTTTAAAGATTCCAAACAGTTTATTTTTAGGTGGACTTCTTTCACGTGAAATGCTCCATATATGAACAATATTTTATTGATAATAATTATTTTAAATATACATATATTATAAATTTTAGAAAAACTCATTACTATGTATCAAAATAAAAACTTAATTTTTTTTTAAGAATACTTAAAATTTATAGGAGAACCAAACTTTACATAATCAACAAATCGAATACGCTTTAATTTAATAATCTTGATTGAATTAAAATTACTCTCTCTCTCTCTCTCTCTCTCTCTCTCTCCTCTCTCTAAAATTCGATAAATTTATTCTGAATAAATTTATACTTAATGAACTAATTAAATATACAGTATAAATACTATAACTTTATAAGTTAATTTACACTATAATGAACTTATAGATTTGCGGATATGTGAACTCTTGAAATAACTAATTATTATTTACATATAATATGTATTTTCTGTATGTAATCTTTTTTCAATCAGGGAGAAAAATGTAAAGTAATAGTGATAAAATTCTAGTAAATTTCATAAAATTGGCAGATTCATATAGAGATAGGCGCTTACTAATATAAAATTTACTTTATTACTTTCTTGATAAATAATCGATAGTCGTAAAGCCATACTATAAGATACTTTTTACATTTCGTAAAGTAAATATTAAGTGTTGTTCGTGCTTTGTCTTGAGAATGATTTATTTTACTGTAAGGTATAATCACTTGAATGAATTTACTATAATTGTAATGTATTTTTTATCTTATATCTAAGACTATTTTTATTTTCAGATAAGTAAAGTTTGTCATAAATTCGGTAAAAATGGACAAAATATTTTTACTTGTCCTGTAAAATAAAAATTACTCAACCATTTTTTTCCGTGTGTTTCACACACATACTGCTCAAGTGTATCATATCTATATATATATATATTATCATATTCTATTATATATTTTCTATTTCCCCCCTAATCT